>NC_045958.1:66177581-66218030 GCF_010909765.2 Amblyraja radiata | reverse complement strand
CTGACACATCTTTAAATTCTCATCTTATACCTATGCCCTCTGGCATTTGATATTTCAAGCATAGGTACAAGACTTTATCCAACCTACCGATAGCTTTATTTCACGCAGTTCTATCAGATCGCCCCAGAGCCTCCAACACTCGAGAGAAAACAAACCAAGTTTGCCCAAACTCTCCACCCAACTAATACTCTCCAATCCAGCAACATCCCAGTGAACTTCTTCTGCACCCTCGACAAGTCCATCATGTACTGTGATGGCCAAAACTACACACAAGTCTCCAAAAATGGACTAAGCAAAGTTTTTATTTTCAGCTTCAACATGACTTTCCAACTTTTACACTCACTGCCCCAACCAACAAGCATACCATGTGCCTTCTTTCCCACGATAATCACTTGTGTGGCCACTTTCAGGCAGCTGTGGACTTGCATGCAAAGATTCTTCTGTACATCAATGCTGCCAATCTGGCTTCCCAGCACAGTGAGATTTCTATCAGGGAACGTTGCCGACTGGTCCACTCCAGACTGCAGGATTACGTGCTGAGGGATGCACTGAAGCTCGGTGCAGCCATCGCCAAGACTCTGTGGGGAGAACCATAGTCTAGAGTCCAGAGTGCAAGAGTGATGGAGACACGGCTCAAACAAGGGCAGGGATATCTCACAGGGGGCCACGTGAGTGGCAAGGATGTTTTATTTTGGTTAAAGACAGGTGAGAATACTACAGAGTATGACACTTAGGAATGTATAGACACTGAATGTCTGGGGTTTTGGCACAGTTTTTGTTTTGTACATATCTTTTATTTCAAATTACATTTATTTTTGGAAATAAAAACTTTCCTCATGCTTTTACCTCCCAGATTTGTCTAGGTTAAACTCTTATTTCTCCACTCAAAATTTCAACTGATCTATATCCTGCGGTATCCTTTGAGAACACGACTCTCTATCCAGAACATCAATTTTTGTATCACCTGCAAACTTATCAGACCATATACACATACAGTATATGGTACACTAAGGTATGGTATCAGATAATACAATGGCATTATGTTCATTATTGCTGTCGCTTGAGATTGAATATTATTACCTCAAAAGAATGGGACATTTTGCAGCATGTCTGTATAATACTGTATACCATTGTATTGTGCTATACCAAGGTTCAGTAGGTTACAGACCTACACTCATCTACCTCATTGGAGACCCTTGGACTATCTTTAGTCAGACTTCATTGTGTACTAAATGTTATTCCCTGTATCTAGACACTGGGCTGTTTGATTGTAATCATGCATAATCTTTCCGCTGACTGGATAGCACACAACAAAATAAATATGTCACTGTACCTCAGTACACGTGACCATAAATTAAACTTTTCAGGTCAATGAGCTTTCATCTGAACTGGAAATAGTTGGATATAGACGAAGTTATAGAGAGAGAAACAAGGGGAAGATCTGTGATAGGGTGCAGAACAGGAGAGTTTGAACGGCACAAAAGGTAGATGCATCAGTTGAAAGACAATGGCAAAACCCAGTGAATGGCAAAGTGAATGCTTGGGGGAAGAAGCAATTAGGAGATGAGGTCTAATGTAAACAAAATAGGAGTTTAAAAAAAAAAGAATGAATGGGGTGGGAAAGAGGAGATGGGAGATACAAAGCAGGATTGCCATAGAGGGAGTGCAGAGAAGGTTCACCAGACTGATTCCTGGGATGTCAGGACTGTCTTATGAAGAAAGACTGGATAGACTTGGTTTATACTCTCTAGAATTTAGGAGATTGAGAGGGGATCTTATAGAAACTTACAAAATTCTTAAGGGGTTGGACAGGCTAGATGCAGGAAGATTGCTCCCGATGTTGGGGAAGTCCAGGACAAGGGGTCACAGCTTAAGGATAAGGGGGAAATCCTTTAAAACCGAGATGAGAAGAACTTTTTTCACACAGAGAGTGGTGAATCTCTGGAACTCCCTGCCACAGAGGGTAGTCGAGGCCAGTTCATTGGCTATATTTAAGAGGGAGTTAGATGTGGCCCTTGTGGCTAAGGGGATCAGAGGGTATGGAGAGAAGGCAGGTACGGGATACTGAGTTGGATGATCAGCCATGATCATATTGAATGGCGGTGCAGGCTCGAAGGGCCGTGAAAAAGCTACTTTTATAACTACTAAACCAGGTTCGCTTCTTAATAAACAGACACCACACAAACTGTTTGGTAGACCAGTTCACAACTTTACTTATTATCGGCCGATGGAAGGGAGGGAGAACTCCAGTCAAGTGACCATTACAGACACTTGACTGTGCTCCGTCCACTTCACTGAACAACAGAATTACATTGCCTTAAATAGGGTTTTTTTGTCCCCTTAGCACATTTCACAGACATTAGTCATGGTCAGAGGTACAGGAAAAGGTTTCCACAGAATGCATCACATCAAAGGCCTTTTGTTTACATAGTACAAGATAACATTGGCCATTTGGTTTACGACATTTTATCTTCACAGAGATCACCCTAGCTCTCGCTGCTTCCTCTCTGTCATTTGGTCCTTCATAAACATAGGCCATTTGGTTTATGGCATCTTACTTCAAAGATGTGACTAGCTGTTTCTTTCTCTGTCACTTCCTCACTTGGGAGACAATGTTATAGGATTTATTATCCCACACACCCGCAACCTGAGGCAAGCCTAATTTGAGACTAAATAAAAGCTGTAAGCTAGCCCAGAAGCCAATTTAATATCTTCTTATATTTTAACTAAAATTCAGCTTCATCATTCCATCCTTTTATCAAATTTTTGATAACAACTACAGTCCTTGCTGAGTACATACGAAAGACCATAAGCATCTCATCAGACAAATTAATAGTACACTAGTAACACAATCATTTCATAGTGGACAATCATTCCACAAGTCCCTCCAAACATTTTAAATGGCCACCAACCTCCCCCGGACGTGACACTAAGATACTACCATAGGACAGGAAAAGGATCATTAAAATTGCTCAGCCTTTATTCGGCTTCGCTTGGAATTCCCCGTGTGCTGGTGTAACTGGTTCATGCTTCTCTTGTGTGGCACTGCATTTGCAACATAACAATGCCTGTCACAAATATACTGTTTCCTAAAAATACACCAGTGCCTTGGTTGTGGCAAAAACAGGTAGATTTAACTGGCCTTTGCAGACCTCTTACTGTCTGTAGTCAGGGTATCTTTGCTGCGCTTGTCATGTTTGACTTCAATCTTGTTTAAAAGGAGGTGTGTACCATCCTTTAAATGTGGGTTAGTCCGCAAGCTTGCCATTCTGAAGAAAGTTCAGTCCATGTGGGCTGGGCCACCCCAGAATAAAGGGAGTATCAATAGCCCATCGTCCTTGTTTCCACAAACTGTTCACAGTCAATCAAATGTATCCAGCGACGATGAACTTCAATCTTTACAGCAGTTCATGTTGTTAGCAACACTTGGTTGTTCTTTTCAACACAATCTCAATTTCTTCTTGTCCCAGCACCATCATCGTATAGCTTTTATGGCCTTGGTCACTGGTTTCCAGCAAAAACTCCTCCAACCTGGGAATGTAGATCTGGCAAGACATGGGTTAATTGCCGTCCATACATAATTAGTTAATTGCCCAGGGCCTGTAGGTGGCTTCCCCCCACTCTCCATGGGGTGGACACAGCAGCTTTTCCTGTATCAATAAAAAGTTGTGAATCTTGTTCCCAGCTGAGTTTCTCCAGCACTTTTGTCTACATTTGATCCTCCAGAATCTCCAGTTCCTTCTTAACACTTCCCTGTGAACTTATTCTTTAATCCGATTATATCTGAAGAGGCTCTCCCCACCTAAATATTCAATTCTCCAAATATGTTCTCTTCCCCAATCTACTTCCCTCAAACCCCCTTTTGTAAGTCATAAGACAATTTTTCATCTACCTAATTTCCCTCACACAGCACATGCTTCAACATCTTTTTGTTTGCTTGAAAACAGTAATCTTGCTTCATTTGCATTTTAAAAGACAACCTCTGTTATCATATCAAAACCATCTTTCCTAAAAGAACTCACTCAGAATCAGTAATCAATAATACATTTTCTTTTTCTCTGTAATTTTGACATTTCCAATCTCATTTAACACTTTAATCGGGATGAGTCTTTTTTAAACTTGGTTCAAAAGATTTATAATCAACCAACACATTTTATCATTCGAGTATAGCTCCGCCCCCCATTCATGCCTGTTTCTTAACGGAGCACACCATAAACTGTCTGTCCCATTTGCATTTTAAAGGACAAACTTCTTAAAGCGACACACAACTTTGCTCATTGCTTCGAATTTCACACATTCCACATTAAAACATTGTTTTACAAGCAGTACATATACAAAAACATTGTTTTACCAGCAGTATATAATATTTCATCTTCAAAGACATCTCTTTGTAATTTACTTTCCCTTTTTCTGACAAGACTTCTGTTTACCAAAATCCTGGTTACCTAACCCTAATTGGACATTGATCCAGATCATGATTAGTCAGACTCCCCGTGACTTTTCAGTCTCCCTACCTTATCCTCATTTCTCCATCAAATTTTCCTTCATCCCCAATTTTTATATAACATAGTTGCCTGTCAGAAAAAGGATTTACCTCTGGGGTAATTTTGTTTTGCAATCCCCATTGACTCTTTCCACTATCCCAGATGCCTGTGGGTGGTGTACACAGTGAAATTGCTGTTGAATATTACAATGTGCACATTTTTCCTTATTAATAGTGGCAATAAAATGAAGACCATTGTCTGAACTTATGGCAGTAGGTAGGCCAAACCTGGGAATAACTTCTCTTAACAACAATGTTACCATAGTTTCAGCAGTATTATTAGTTGTTGGTAGAGCTTCACTCCACCTGCTAAATAAATCTAAAATCACTAAGCAATATTTATAACACTGGGCCCTTGGCATTTCAATAAAATCAATCTGTATGCATTCAAACGATCGTGATGGCATTGGCTTCACCCCTGAGGGTACCTTAATTGATTTGCCTGGATTACTTTGTTGGCAAATTTTACATTCAGAGGCCTGCCACCACGTTTCCTTTGTTATCCTATCATTCCCTCCTTACCAGCATGGGTAAGACGAGTAAAAATGTATCGTATACACCAACTTGTCCAAGCGGGGTGTGCTGAATCAATGGCACAGCCCTCTTGTTTCCATAGTTATTATTATATATGAGAGGCGTCCCTCTGTAATGTACATACCTCCTTCATGTTTGGCAGGACCGTTCTATTTGCTAGCATCTGTTTACGTGCTGTCACTACGCATTTGGATGTACAGGCTGCACTGTTTGGATACACTATCAGCAACTCATTGTCCTTTTGCTATAGGGTCCCCAGCACCAGTGTGTGCAGTACATTTAACAATGACCAGCTGTTCTGGTAGCATCAATGCGTTAAACAAATTACGCACAGAAAGGCATTCCCGTGCTCCCAATCCTGGCGAGCTTTGTAAGGTCAGAACTTTAAGGTGTAGGGATGTTACTGACGGTACTGTCCCAGGTAAAGATGCCATTGCTACTGGTAGGGCATAGGGAGGTGGACATCTCCCAAGATTATCTAACTCCTCATCTTCATTACCAAATAGGGTCGTCGTGCCAGACATGAAGTCTCCTCCAGAGGATTTACCAGTACTGGGTTTATTTTTTACTAACCATCACCTGTATCTCACCTCCTGTCTGTCTTTTAATTCTTTCCTCTTGTCCCTCTGCCCACTGGCATTCTAGTTGCAATACGTTCCATCCTTTCCGAGTGCTATCCTTGTTTCTTAACTCTATCCCCTTCTTACATGCAGTATCCATCCAACTTCAAACTCTATACCCTCCTCATGCTTCTTCACTGCGTCTGCGTCCCATGTTTTAATTCCTTTCTTCCATTTCTTTCCTGCCTTCCTTTCCCATATAAATATCTCTACATTCCATGTTCCCCCTACTGGCCAGGCTTCATCCCCTAACCGTTTGGTCAACTTGTAACTTAACATTCTAAATTTCTTATTATACTTAGGATTCAAATAACACATATGTTGGACTGTTATCCAGAGCATTCCCCTTAGATAGATAGAAAGAGAGAGAAAACAGACTTCTTAATTCCGAATCGTTCCAAATATATCAACCAGGCTGACCCGCTAATGAGACCCCAGTTTCTCAATTTGGCTGACTTTTTAATTCCGAATTGTTCCAAATATATCAACCAGGCCGACTCGCTACTCGAGACCCCAGTTTCTCAACCTGGCAGACTTTTTAACTCTTTAATATACGACCCAAGTGTCTCAACGAGGCCAACTCTATAGACCCAGTGTCAACCTGGCAGACGTTTTAAACTTAATATACAACGCCACTTATTTCTCAATCCGACAACTCTGCGGATGTCTCAATAAGCCAGACGCACACCTCACCCCCCCATTCAACCCGACAAATCACGGATGTCTCAACGAGGCCGATGAGCCCTTAGTAGAGCGAGAAAAAAAAAACAAAGAGAGATAGACAGAGAGAGAGAAAGAGAAACCGCTCAAGTCCTTCTTAAAAAGATACACAATTCCTTCTTAAAAATACATACACAAATCTGCCTTAAAAATACATACACAAATCTGTCTTAAAAATACATACACAATCCCTTCTTAAAAAAAAAACCATATAAAGCCCAACTGGTCTTACCTTTGTCTGTTTCTAAGAACCTCGGCAGGGAACCAATTCAATGTCTGACGAAGGATCACAGATGTTCCCGGGAGTTTCTAGGGAGTCGGTCTTACAAGGGGGCCGATAGAGCTCAGTTATCTCCCTTCCAATCCCGGCAACCTCTGCAACCTCTTGCACAGTCAGCTGTTGATGTGGTCCCAGCGAGGCCTGCATAACTACGCCAATGAAAAAGCTACTTTTATAACTACTAAACCAGGTTCGCTTCTTAATAAACAGACACCACACAAACTGTTTGGTAGACCAGTTCACAACTTTACTTATTATCGGCCGATGGAAGGGAGGGAGAACTCCAGTCAAGTGACCATTACAGACACTTGACTGTGCTCCGTCCACTTCACTGAACAACAGAATTACATTGCCTTAAATAGGGTTTTTTTGTCCCCTTAGCACATTTCACAGACATTAGTCATGGTCAGAGGTACAGGAAAAGGTTTCCACAGAATGCATCACATCAAAGGCCTTTTGTTTACATAGTACAAGATAACATTGGCCATTTGGTTTACGACATTTTATCTTAACAGAGATCACCCTAGCTCTCGCTGCTTCCTCTCTGTCATTTGGTCCTTCATAAACATAGGCCATTTGGTTTATGGCATCTTACTTCAAAGATGTGACTAGCTGTTTCTTTCTCTGTCACTTCCTCACTTGGGAGACAATGTTATAGGATTTATTATCCCACACACCCGCAACCTGAGGCAAGCCTAATTTGAGACTAAATATAAGCTGTAAGCTAGCCCAGAAGCCAATTTAATATCTTCTTATATTTTAACTAAAATTCAGCTTCATCAGCCGAATGGCCTACTCCTGCACCTAATTTCTATGTTTCTATGTTTCTATGATTAGCTGAAATTCTTGTTATCAAATCACACTTCCAGAAGGCTGTACTATAGATGAGCTCATTTTGAATATTGTTGGATCAATGAAAAAACAGTGGGAAAGAGAATTAAAATAAGAGATAACAGAAGCTCAAGATCAGATGCAAAGCAGTCACTCAATGTGCATTTGGTTTCTCCAATGTAGTAGACAGAAAATTGTGAGCATCAAATGAACAGGGCGAGATTGTGGGTAGATTCAGTGTTACTTTGCCAAAAGAGAGTATTTCACATCTGTATTCACCAAGGAGAAGGAGGACTTGGAAGATAGTGACTTCGGGGAAGGGGACATGAATAATCTGGAGCAGGTCAGTATTAAAGAGATGTTACAGACCATGAAAACACACAGGAGCTGATGAATTCCCATGGATCTGCAGGAAGGGAGGTGATAGTGGGGTTCCTGATGGAAATTTTGGCATATTTGTTAGCCACACGAGAGGTGCCAGAAGAAGGATAGCTAATGTTGTTCCTTTGTTAATATTATTCCCAACAGAATACATCAGGTAATTACAGGCTGGTGAGCCTTACACTAGTAGCAGAAAGATTATAAGAAAAAACCGTAAATGCAGGAGTTATGTACATTTGGAAAAAAATCGGGGACTGATAAGAGGGAAGTCCTGTTTTATTAAGTTAGTGAAAGAATTAAAATAAATTAAAGCTAGCATCAGTCCGTTCTTTTTTCTCTTCAATCTTTAAATGGGTTTCATTGTGCTTATTGTTTTACTTATTTTTGGTGTGCTAAACCACACTTGCATTTAGTGCCAAGGTCTATTCAAGTTCACCCAAAAACAGTGACTCCGAATATTTACAACATTCCTTTCTGCCATCATGTCTGCACCAGTCAAAAAAAAAAAAACGACTCAATTTCATCCCATGTTTGAATACTGGTCCATTGCCCTATTATCAGTGCTCTTGTTTCAGTAAACATCCAAGTACTTTTCAACTGTGGTGCTGACTTCTGCCTTCAAGCATCCTTTCAGCCAGCGTGTGTCACCTCTTGTGTGAAAATATTTTCTATATCTATCAATGTTACAAAATTTTGAGATTTTAAAAATCAAGTCTGCAATTTATCCCATCAGATAAAGCACAAAAATAAGTTTAATTTGACACCTAATTCACTTTCATATCTTCAGTATTAAAAAAGTTATGGCCATTTTCATACTCGGAAATTAGCATCTTGTTCCCTATTGATTTTCCATTGACTTAACACAACAGCTGTGATCGAGGACAGTGAAATGGCCATAACTTTATTAAAAATTAAGAGAACTGAAAGAAATTGTAAGTTATTATAGATTGAAGCATTCTGAAACAAATATGAAACAATCTCACTTGGATGACCTGAAATTAAAGCATATAATTAGTTAGTTACCCAATTGTAGCTAATTCCAAACTTCAATTACTAGATCTAAACATCTATCCATTTCTTAAGAAAAGATTAACATTTTTAAATAGCCTAAGTGTCCAAATAATATTCACAAAGAATTCACAATAAAACATGATTTTTATATCTAATTTACATTCATTTATAGGCCAAATGGAAGGAATTTAGTGTTCAATTGCTGTAAATTAATGGCCATTTAAATCAGCTTTCGAGTGGGATCCTGTGGAACGCGCTGGTCTGGAACGTTCCCATTGCGGTGGATTTATACCCCATATGCCCAGAAAAATACTGCAGGATTTAATGGGGCCCCAAATTAGCTACTCGCAACATAAAACTTTGTATAACGGGATCTAAAGAAGCGCTTTTTAATGTAAAAATAACCAACCTACCTTCCGTTGTCCCCTGCATGAGATCCGTCCCGTTGTCGGCGGTCGCGGGTTTAGAGGATGATTTTTAACTTACTATAACAATTAAATTAACCAATTAAGTTTAAAAATAGCTGCAGCGAACGAACCTCGCAGCGATTTTTCGTCAGCAACTAAGTAGGCTGAACAACCTCGATTTGAATAGCCGAGAGAAAATCGCGTTTTAAACCCGCCCCCCTCTCAAAGGCGCCAAAATTGCACACACGGGCAGCGACAGACCTACAGCGACGCTGAAGGTAGGTTTTGCAACATACCTACTATATCTCCCCCTTAATCCTGTTAGCAATTAAATTCCATGCTCCTGGTTTTTGACACCAACAATAACAGAAACGTCCTTCCTGTAGAAGTCCCTTGTCATTTTAGAGACTTCAATTACTTCACTCCACAGCTATCCAAATAAACTTCTCTCCAATCTTTCCTCCTAGTTAAAACTTTAGTTCTTGCCACATCCTTAAAGGGCTTTCTCACTGTGCGACCTGAAGCAAGACTTAACAAGATTTAACATCGTGGGAACCTTCTGCGATAGCAGTACGGCATTCGTGGACCACCGAGGACCTCCGTGGCGCTAAGGGCAGGTAGTCGTGTGAGGTCGGGAGAAAATTCAAACATTTTTGAATTTCTCCAAGAGTGACTTGAGCAGCATTGCATCATTGTATGAACATAGTGGCCAGTGCGATATCCGTAATAACTCTTGCGGGTACCGTGGGAACTCCTGCGAACGGTGAGTAACTGAGCAGTTTGATTGTCAGTGCTTGTTTTACCTCATTGTTAAATAAATATATTTTTTACTATCAGATTGATGTCTGCAATTCTTCATTAACACATCACTACAAGATGAATGTCTCTAATGTTATAATCCCTCTCATGCTGAAACACAAAATAGTTGAAGGGAGGTGAAATAATCACATTTTCATTCTTTTTCATTTTTGAGTGTTCAGGTACCTCACTTGCTGAGCTATTTTACTCCAGCAGTTTGTGTCTCTTTTTGTCTAAAGCAGTTTCTAAGACTGGAGGAACTTCGCGGGCCAGGCAGCATCTACGGAGGGAAATGGACATGCGACCCTTTCTTCAGGCTGCCTTATCTCTCTCCCCCCCCCCCCCCCCCCCCCCCCCCCCCCCCAACTCCCACCCCCACACACAAATGCTGGAGAAACTCAGCGGGTGCAGCAGCATCTATGGAACGAAGGAAATAGGCGACGTTTCGGCCCGAAAAGTTGCCTATTTCTTGTGCATGTGTCGGAAGGAACAGCAGATGCCGGTTTAAGGAGAATGCTGGAGTAAATCGACGGCAGGCAGCATCTCTGGGGAGAAGGAATGGGTGACATTTCGGGTCGAAACCCTTCTGATATGCTGCTTGTCCCGCTGAGCTACATGTTGTGTCTATCTTCGTTTTAATCCAGCATCTGCAGTTCCTTCCTGGCTGAACCCGATTGAAAGATGAGAGGCTGGGCGATAGAGCACTGGGTCTGACAAGGATCAGGCTTCAGTAAGCAAAGTAAAGAGAGGTGGCAACGTTTTGGAAATGAAGCGGGTAATCCGAGTGATGGCGAGACGGTATCCTCTAATCATAATATGTCGGAAAGAACTGTAGATGTTGGTTTGCGCCGATGATAGACACAGTAATACTGGAGACAGACATAACATCATGGACGGGCAGCATCTGGATAAAAGGAATGGGTGACGTTTCGGGACGAGACTCTGAAGAAGGGTCTCTAACCGAAACGTCACACATTCCTTCTCTCCAGAGATGCTGCCCGTCCCGCTGTGTTACTCCAGCATTTCGTGTCTATCTTCCGTATGCTCTGTGATGGTCATCTCGGAGTCAAGTGGCAACTCTGGTCTGTAGACACGAGGAAATGCAGATGGAGGAATCACGAGCAAAACACAGAGCATTGGACGAGCCTGACCCTTTGAGTTCCTCCATCACTTTGTGTTGAAGTCAGGTCTGGACATTGCTTGGCTTAATCTCAGGTGCCGGCTAACTAGGAAGGTCGAGTCAAAGTCCAGCACTAACACTCAAGAAATAATGTTTGCGGCCTGATGTTATCCATATTTAATTGAAATCATTAATAAAGTAAATAACTAGATACCGGTCTAATCCGTATCTACGGGATTGGACAGGCTAGATGCAGGAAGAATGTTCCCGATGTTGGGGGAGTCCAGAACCAGGGTCCCAGTTTTACAGTCTACCGTGGGAACTCTTTAATTACAGCGGGCAGGCAACTCCCTTCAGTTTCGCAGGGGGTCGGGACGGGACTGGAGTTGGGAGGGAAAGGTGGGGGAGTCGAGGGAGAAGAGGGGGAGACAGATGGGTGTGTTCATTTACTGGCGGTGGGTGTCTGTCACTGAAACAGGCAGGTGAGATTTCACATCCACCTTGTGTGTGCCTCTCTCTCTCTCTCTCTCTCTCTCCATCCCTCCCTCTCACACAGGCATGACTGGAGGAACTCCGTGGGCCAGGCAGCATCTACGGAGGGAAATGGACAGGCGACCCTTTCTTTAGGCTGCCTTATCTCTCTCCCCCCCCTCCCCCCAACTCCCACCCACACACACGAATGCTGGAGAAACTCAGCAGGTGCAGCAGCATCTATGGAACGAAGGAAATAGGCAACGTTTCGGCCCGAAACGTTGCCTATTTCCTTCATTCCATAGATGCTGCTGCACCCGCTGAGTTTCTCCAGCATTATTGTGTACCTTCGATTTTCCAGCATCTGCAGTTCCTTCTTAAACACAAATGCACCGAGTTCCTCCAGCACTTCGTGTTTTGCTCAGTATTCCAGCATCCGCTGTCTCCCGCGTCTCCAATAAAACAAAACTACTGTCAAAAGGGTGAAGAATAGGGGCAGAGATAGATACATTCCTGATTAGTGCGGCTGTCAGGAGATTATGGGGAGAAGGCAAGAGAATGTGGTTGAGAGGGAGTGCCCATCTGTTACTATTAATTAGACAGTTCGGTCTGTGAAACGCAACACGCCAGCCCCGACATCCAGCCCGGTGGTCAGTCCTTTAAAGATAGACACCAGTTGCTTGGAGCAACTCAGCGGGACAGGCAGCATCTCTGGAGAGAAGGAACGGGTGGCGTTTCGGGTCGAGAGCCTTCTTCAGACTGAAAGTTTCACCTCTCAGTAGATAATAAAATAAGACAATCATCACGGTCAATGTGAGACACAGTCTTTATTCCTATTTGACAAAATAAAAAGACGACTTCTTGCACATATTGAGAGAAGGTGCATCACACCAAACAACATTTGTCTAAAAAAAAAACAGATTATTCTTCAGCTCATTAAAGAGCTCGGGTGAAAAAAAACAATATAGTGTGTGAAAAAAAGTAACATCATTTGTACCACGTGATTAACAACACTACAGTCCACGGTGTTCATTCAAGATTAACGGGAAAGATCGGGAGACGGACAAGTCACTCGCACAAATAACAGAAATGCCGAGTAACGTGGGAACTCTTTATCTACCCTCCGTTATATCGTGCGAAACTCGTGCTGGACCACGACCACTTCACTCGGGTGACATCTTGCTTCAGGTCGCACCGTGAGAACTGGCCATTACAAACCTTTATACCTATTCTAGTGCAATCATATCTTTCCTGTAATTCATTGACCTGAACTGTACAAAGACTGACGTTATGGTCGAACTAGTATTGTACATATGTCCAGCACAACCTCACTATTTTATATTCTACTTCTTGGAAGCATTCTGTAGACCCTTTTAAATGCCTTGTTCAGCTGCCTTGTGATCCAAGGTCTCCCTGTCCCTGCAGACCTCAATATCTAAAAATTAATGGTTGATGGTCGTTGTGGATTGCCTGGGCCAAAAGATCAATTTTCATGCATTATTACTCCATAACTCTGACTCCACGGCAGAGACCAGATTCCCCAGCAATGACTCCATCTATACTTCACATTACATTGGGAAAGAAGCCAATATAATCAAGGACCTTTCCCACCCTGGTCATTCCTTATTCCCCCCCCCCCCCCCACCAAGAGGCAGAAGATACAAAAGTTTGAAAGCGCATACCATCAGACTCCAGAACAGTTTCTTACATAAATTAGGTTACTGTCCCAATTCTTCAACTTATCTCATCACAGACTTTTTCTATAGACTATTATGTTGCAATGCTGAGAAACTCTATTCTGCACTCAAGTATTTTTCTCTTTGCTTTCCCTGTTGTTTTTGTGTTTGGCTTGATTGTAATCGCATATAGTATTAACCTATTTGATTGGCTAGCAAGCACAAGATTTTCACTGTATCTCAATACATGTGAAATTAATAAACGCAAACGTTCCTGTTACAGTGCATTGCTTTGTCTTGCTGCAACCCCCAAATGCACGACTGCACACTTCTTCAGGATTGTTAACCTGGTGTCATACCAGGAAATTAAGCCTGTATGTCCCCCAACATGACCACGTGCATGGTTTTCAATTTTAACATTTTAGTCTTCTAAATTCATTAGATTGACTCCATTTTGCAACCCCTCCAAAGCAGTATCACCACCAGCTTTGCAGAAGGCTTATCTCATCTTTCGGCCACTTATGTAATGGGCTTGAGAAAGAGATGCGAGCTCTGGTAGAATACTTTCACATGGAAGTAATATACATTTTCCATTGAAGATGACACAAAATGCTGGAGTGACTCAGCAGGATAGGCAAATGTTGCCTGTCCCACTGAGCTACTCCAGCATTGTGTGTCTATCTTCAGTGTAAACCAGCTTCTACAGTTCCTTCTTATACATTTTCCATATCCATGAAGTTCCAAGGCCATTCCTGAGCCAAAGAAATTAAAAGGCTAGTTTATTATCGTGCCTCCATGGGATTTATTTGTTTATACAGTATCTTTCTCTTGAGATCACTCGGATCTGGATTCTCCGGGGATAGTAAATACCAAAAATTGAATATGAAACAACACAGCAAACTATAAAACACTCCTCAGTACTGTTGTTTCCTAGAGCCAGCATAGGTGATGGGTAAAGTATACTGGATTGTGAACTTGAGATTAAGTTTAAGATATATAGAAAGAGTATTTAAACAAGTGGTACTTATGCAGCTTTCAAGAAGCTATTTCTTTACATACATGGTTATAAATCTTGGGTCTTCTACTCAAAAGATATGGATGCATAGTCAGAGTATATCAGATGCTGTATTGATAGAATTTGACACTAGAAGGATCAAAAGCTATAGAAATTGGTTAGCAAAGTGGAATGAAAGTACAAAATCAACCATGACACAGGTATGGCGGGCCCTCAGGAGCATTGAGAAACAAAATATTGTGTACAAGTCCAAAGATTCCTGAAGATGGCAGCACAGGTAGACAGTGTGATGCGGAAAACATATTGTTTTCTTTAGCTGGGAACTAGAGAATAAAAACCATGGATGGGTTGGTACATCTTTACACCATTTTGGTTAGATCATAGCTGCAATGTTATGTGCAAATTTGGTCACTAAATTTCAGGAAGAACATGACATGGGAACATAGAAAAATAGGTTCAGGAGTAGGCCATTTGGCCCTTTGAGCCAGCACCGCCATTCATTATGATCATGGCTGATCATTTAAAATCAGTACCCCATTCCTGCTTTTTCCCCATATCCCTCGATTCCTTTAGCCCCAAGAGCTAAATCTAACTCCCACTTGAAAACATCCAGTGAATTGCACTCCACTGCCTTCTATGGCAGAAAATTCCACAGATTCTCAACTCTCTGGGTGAAAAAGCTTTTCCTCATCTCAGTCCCAAATGGCCTACCCCGTATTCTTAAACTGTGACCCCTAGTTCTGGACTCCCCCCAACATGGGGAACATTTTTCCTGCATCTAGCCTGTCAAATCCTTTAAGAATTATATATATTTCTATAAGATCTCCTCTCATCCTTCTAAATTCAATGAATACAAGCCCAATTGACCAATCATATGTCAGTCCTGCCATTCCAGGAATTAACCTGGTGAACCTACGCTGCACTCCCTCAATAGCAATAATGTCCTTCCTCAAATTAAGAGACCAAAATTGCTATACTCCAGGTGCAGCCTCACCAGGGCAGCAGGGCCTTCTTGTTCATAAACTTCAGTGACTACACTGAAGAGGATGCAGATGAGTCACACAACTATGTCATGGGGATAATTTATGAGGGGAATATAAAAAGTTGATGGCAGTGTCGAAGGTTTGAGAGCACGCTTCCAGTGAAGTGCATGAGGTTTAGACGTAGCTGAAAATTATTTTTGGAATCTTGAACATACTGCTCAAGAAGGTAGAGGCAGATATTCTCATTGTTTAATCAGCAACTGGACTGCCACTTGAATCGCTAAGGCACAGTAGTTATAGACCAAGTGTTGGCAAATGGATTAGTAATAGATGTTCAACATAGTCATGCTGGGCCAAATGGTCAGTTTCTATGCTGTATGACTCCATAGCAATGCATTCCAGATTGTAAGATTCTGTTGTGTTCAAAGAAAGTCTCATCTTTCCCCACCACAAAATACATTTGTGCTGCTTTCTTTTTATTAATTCATTTTTGTTCAAAAGTCTGTTTAACTTTGTTTTCCATCATTTATAGCAACTTCATAACCACCTGGATAAAATTCCTTGCCTTATTATTGCTGGATTTAGGGGGCAACAGACACTACTTTTATATCCAAGTATTTGCCAGGAAAACCCACCCACTGTGAATCCTGACCAAACAATAACACCTTTAATTGTAAACCCGAGGAAAGTTAAAAAATCTGGTCAAGTGCCACTATATTTATTTAAGCATTATATTACGGCCGATATTTCAGTGGTATTACAGGAATGGACTCTCACATAGAAACCATCTATGAATGCTTGATTGAATGGAGACCATGACACCCTTGGGGTGGAGAGGGGGTAGATTTCCAACCTCTCTCTCTCTCACACACACACTGAGATTGTGGATAATCTGGCCCTAAACCAACACCACTAAAGCAGACCTATTAATCTTATGTCCATGCACTTCATGGGGCATTACAAATAACAGCACCTCACAAATGGTTCATCAGCTGCGAAGAATTTGATCAGGCTGTGAAGAGCATTTTATTGATGTCCACTCTTTGTTATGTAGGATTGTCCCTCACCAGCCACTGGGTTAATTAGTCTAGTCAACAAAAACACAGAAGAGAAAACAGAGACCAAGTTTCAAATGGAAGCTAAACAAATTATAGGTTTTAGTACCGATTTTGCTGTAAACGTTAATTTGGTCGTGTGGCTGTCATAAGTAGCAAAATGAGAATATAGAGATATTGGCGTCTCTTAAATGATTTATTTTAAGTGTTTTTTCAGACTACAAGTTTTTCAGACTACAGTGTTAAACTTAAAGTTAAAACTTACTTGGCCAGCATTTCCCTTTCTTAACATTTCAAACGTCATTAGGTGTCCTTGAGAATCTTGAAAGGCGCCCATAAATAAAATTTATTATTATTATTGTACAAAGCGGAGTTAAGAATTGCGTTTCGAGCAGTTTACTGTTGCAGGCATCAATAGACGCCTCTTGATCAAGATGTGTATTAATTGATACAAATGTTTCCTGGTTACAAGGAAAGGCGCGAGCTGACCATTCTCTCGTGGGACAAAAGAGTGGTTTAATAGATAATTGTTAAACATTATATATAGGTAGGGAGGTTTCCAAATGAAAGAGGGCAAATAAAATCTCCACGGAGGAGCGAAACGAGTTTTAAAGAGAAAGCTACGAGTGCAAGATAAAAATACACTTCTTTCAAAGAATCGAGTCAGGATTGGCTGAATTGTCTCCAGTAGTGATTGGAGGTAACATGGAATAATTAACTGCTCTTTAATAGTATTTCTGCGACAATAGACAGCTTCTTACACGTTAAACAGATTTTACAATTACTGTGCAACGAAGCCACTATTTGGCTAAAATCGCAATCCATAGAAAGTAAAACGCAGAGTTAAAACTATGTTGCATACAAGTCCTCATCTCAACAGATCAAGATTCAATGCGTTTTACTAAATCAAACACATCGAGAATTTCCAACGAGCCAAACGCAGTAGAAATAGAAAATGCTGGAGATAGCATTTCTAGTTAAATCGGAAAGGAAGTCCACCCTCATTTCAGATTTCCAGCACCCGCAGCTTTCTGAACTCAATAGTAACCTCGATTGCAATGACAACGACGCACGTTGCCAGTATCCAAGTTATTCATTGACACACCTCTATGCTGACAGTACGCGACTCCCACATGTAACAATCAATACGGAATGTAATAAAAGGAACTGCAGATGTCGGTTTATACCAAAGGTGGACAGAAAATGCTGGAGTAACTCTGCGGGTCAGGCGGCATCTCCGGATACATTTTTCTGTCAATTTCCCCCAGAGATACTACCTGACCCGCTGAGTTACTCCAGCGTTTTCTATCCAAGTCATTACGGGTCAGACATTCGCAACAACTTTAGCACTTTGAATAAATACTACAACAACAAGTGGCGAATGCATTAACGACATGTTGAATTACATGCCAATAACTGCATTGACAAGTAAAATACTCCCAATGCAATCATTAATGGTTATTCATTCCGCAGACAGTCGGTCTGACAACTAAAAAAGTAGCTAATCTTAATCCCACCTTAATGGCAATAGCAAGATTCTTGAATTCGGCGACCAACCTTCGTGAATGCAACTAATATTTCAAGTCCACCGCGACAACATCCAGTGCAGACGCAGTTTTAGGCAGCACGCCTGGATATATTTTGCAAGGCTGGGCTGGGTGCATGGATGGGGGGAGCATCTGCCCCGCCCGGGCCCGGCCTCTCGCGAGCGCCGCCAATGGCGCTCTCAGCGGCGCCTGTCGCCCGCCGTCAATCAGGCGGCGCCGCCCAGTCGGAGCGGGGAGGGGGCGGGCTGGAGGGAAAGAGCGAGGCCGCAGCCAGCAACCAGCGCTGGGGAAGGGGGGGTGGGAGAAGAGGCAGCAGCCCCATAACGGAGTCCAGGGCCGTAGGCCAAGCCCCAGCCGAGCTAGCGGCTCCGTGTAGCCGGCAACTCCCTGGCCGTCGGCGAGTGAGAGAGGCAGGAGAGTGAGGTGAGAGGCCCGGCTCCCACCGGAGTCCAGGTCCCTTCAGACGAGTCCTTGCACCTTCCCCGCCCACCACGTCTTCCTCCCCGGCCCGGTTTCAGGGCCACACCGCGGAGCCTGCGGCCTGGCGCAGGATGGAAGAGGCGGCGGCAGCGGCAGGTGAAGGAGGCGGCGGCGGCAGCGACGGTAACAGCGGCGATTCAGCGGCAACGCTCCGGCGAGGGAAGAACGACAGCTCGGCCGAGGAGAACGAGCCGAGTGCCGCGGCGGCTCGAAGGCGAAGCAGGAGGCTGGGGCCTGCGGGGGAAGAGCGGAGCGGTGCCGGGGCAGCGGGCGGCTTGGATCCGGCCTGCCAGGCCGCGCACAACGGCGATGCCCCGGGCGACGGCGACCCGCAGCAGCAGCAACAACAACAACAAGCGGTCGGCGGGACAGCAGCAGCAGCAGCAGCAGGCGGCAGCGCCGCCGAGTTGACGGCTGAGGCGCCGGGGCAACAGCAACAGGAGAGGGCCGAGGCGACCGGGCCCAGGACTCGCTCGGCCAGTCACAGACTGTGCAAAGCCAACGCCGGCAACAGGCGGCGGTCCCCGCCGGAGGAGGAACAAGCCTCACCTGCAGCCGGCAGCAGGTGCAAGGCGGCCGAGTCCCCCGCCGACAGCGAGAGCGACGGCGAGGCAGAGTCCGAGGATCCGAGCTACGAAGTGCAACAGGGCCGCAGGATCCTCAGCGAGTTCCTGCTGGACAAACACAAGACGCTGACAGCGCCGTTCGTTCAGCCCGGCGAGCCGGAGGGCGGCTGCCAGCAGCAGCAGCAGCAACAGCAATCCCCGCACCCGCAACAAACCGTCTGGTTCCGCAAGATGGAAGAGAAGTTCGACAACAACCAGTACGGCGGCATCACGGACTTCGTGGCCGACTTTCGGCTAATGCTGGAGAACTGCTACAAGTTTCACGGCGTGGATCACTGGCTCTCCAGGCAGGCTCAGAAGTTGGAGATGATGCTGGAGCAGAAGTTGACGCTGCTGTCAAGGTGAGCTCTTCCACTTATGTTGCTGGTTTCGCACAGGGAACACGTGAAATTGCAGCGAAGGCAATTATGAAACGGCCAATCAAAGCAACAATTTGGATGTAAAAGTATTTTTAAAAAGTCAGGACGTGCACCCACCTAAAATTATTTCTACTTTGTTTTTAATCCTCCTTCCAGGGATTGAAGTAATTCAGTTGATTGCGAAGGTTACTCTTACCGGTACAGATCACAGGCGTATTTTCGTTTCTACTGCCCTCCGCCCCCCACTTTGTCATCCCCACCCTTAACCGCCCCCGCCCCCGCCCCGTGGTTTAAGGCAGACATGACTTAAATCTAGTGATATATCTTCGTGTTTTTAAATGAACCTAACATGGCATACAACATCCATGGGTAAAATGGTTAGTCGAATAAATATGGTCTCTTTGACTGTGGGGTGATCGCGGTCAAATATGCTAAGGACAAGTGCTCTTTCACAAAGATAAACGTAAGAACGTTTTCCATATCTAAGACCTGGCATACTTCAGTGTCATGGTCGGACCATAACGACTTGGGACCTTTGTCATTCTTCATCCCTTTCCGAGGGACTTCCAAGATGTTCATCAAAGGTTCAAGAGAATGCTGTTTTATTCTCAACTTGTTCTCAACTAAACAAGTCGTTTTGGTTTCAGCCTTTCATTGCGTGTTCAGTGTAACTTGTTTAAACATAGATGTTTCTTAAGTAGTTTGTTATTTTTAGACTTGATTTTTCTGCACCATATGCTGTTTTTTTATCATCTATTATTGGTCTGATTTCATTTGTCAAATAGTCTTAATCTGCCATCCACCAGAAGCTTCTTCGAGCAATTGGTGTAATACCTTTATAAATGTGCAAGTGTGAAAAAGCACTGACTAATACATTGTAGGACACATCAAACATTGTGATTAGCAAAAAGGTCCAGGGATGTTATGAAGAAAATGTGTTTTTAATCCAGTGAACAATTATGGTCTGAAAGTGTGTTGCATGTAAATTCTGTTGCGAATTTCCAAGGAATCTGGATGAATATTTGGAAGAAAATTCTGTGGGGTGGGGGGTGGGACAGTGGAGGGAGTGGAATTGGATTACTCAACAATGAGCAAGTGTAGAATCAATATGCTATAATAGCCTATGTTGTAATGAAGGGGGAAATGATAAACCTTCGTAAGATATTGGTCCTAAAATTTTAAACTAATTTATCTTTCATGCAGCATCATTACTATACCTGCCAATAAAACTGTTTTGCACATCCATTGTTCTCTGCATATTAGTATTTTGATATAAACTATAGGCACCTTCTGTTTTCCAAGACCGAGGCTGAATACCTTGGTTTGAAATTTATGGCTGTTTCAAATAAATCTTAGAACATAGAGCAGTACAGCACAGGAACAGGCCCTTCGGTCCACAATGTCAGTGCCAAACATGATGGCTAGATCACATCATAATCAACTCGCATAAAATCCGTATCCCTCCATTCCTGGCATATCCATATGCCTATCCAAAAACCTCTTCAATGCCGCTGCATTCAAGAAGGAACCACCACCCCCAGCTTAAAAAAAACCCAAAACCTGGCCAACATATCTCCTTCAAACTTTGGGCTGCTCGCTTTAAAACTGTGCCCTCTAGTATTTGATTTTTCCATCCTGGGGAAAAAAAGGTGCTCAAAATTCTACAAATTCTGTCTCGTAATTTTATATAATTCTATCAAGTCTCTAGTCAGCTTTCAGTGTTCAAGGGAAAGCAATCCAAGTCTGTCCAACCTCTCCATGTAGCTAATATCCTATAATCCGGGCATCATTCTGGTAAACCTCCTTTGCATATTTTCCAAAGCCTCTATATCCTTCCTATAATAGGGTGAGCAGAACTGCATGCAGTACTCCAAATGAAGCCTAACCAAATTCCTATCAAGCTGCTTCATGACTTCCTGACTCTTATATTCAATGTCTCAACCAATGAAGGCAAGCATTCCATATGCCTTCTTTTACACTCTATCTTCTTATCTTGCCACTTTCATGGAGTTATGGCCTTGGACCCCAAGATCCCATTGTGCATCAATGCTGTTAAGGGTCATGACATTAATTGTATATTTTCCCCATACATTCAACATCCCAGGCTGCAATACCATGCACTTGTTTGGATTAAACTCCATCTGCCATTTATATAGATTAGCTACACATTTCTATAGCTAATCTGTGTCCTGCTGTATACTTTGACAGCCTTCCTTACAGTCTGCAACCCAAGCAATCTTTGTGTCATCTGCATCTGAATAATATCACCGCAATGTTTTTTCAGAGTAAAAGTGAGACTCCAATTTAATTTCTTTGTCCCTGCATGCTCCCTAATGGTATGACATCCTTGCAATCGCATTGCGATAGGAATAGTTAAATGCAGTAAACACTTGCAATAAAGGATCACGGGGGAGGGGGGGGGGGGGGGGGGTGATATTGTCTACTATTGCCAATTGTCTGCTATAACTGAGTGGGGTAAAGTTTAACCCAAGGCCAGTAGGGAAGAAACGTGGCATTGGGGGAGAGGTTTAAACATGTGGGAATGCACAGGCCCAGGAGCCACACTCAGTGCGCCAGGAACGGATCTGGTACCACAACGTTTCATGCTGTTTGCTCTCTTTGTTCCTGCAACCCAAAGTATATAACATGGCGCTATATCACTGGGTAGCTGGCGGAAGTGGGGGGGGAGAAGGGGGCACAGTGTAACGGAGCCGATAACCAAAATCCGCTATATAAGGTTTGTTATTACGAGGGTTTACTGTATAAGCATTTCCCTGTTTTCGGGAGGTTTACTCAGTCATTCATTTAAAATTTCTGGACCGCCACACCCTGCACAAATTTTCAATGACATATTCATTTCATTGACATTCTGACATTGTCTATCCCTGCTGCCTATACTTTGATCATTTAATTTATATTCTCACAATACATTTCGCACCCATCATTTGCCATTCCAATTGCATTGCTACTTCCCATGGTTTGGATCCATTCTCAAATTGGATGTCATCTTAAGACTTTGAAAGCATTGTTACTGTTTCCAGCTATTTTTCTGCCTTGTGCCTATTTTTTTTTTCCAACTATTGGCTACTGTTTTATCTTGGATCAAATACAATACTTTTTCAGTCTGTGCTGACTTTCTCAACTGAATTGGAGAAAGAATTAGTTCCACATAACATAAGATGTATTCGGCCAAGGGGAAAATGTTGGCAAAAGAATTTGATTTGATCTAGGTAATTTGGAAAAGGAATAGATAAATGAGCCTTGCTTCTCGCATCATTTTTTATTCAGAAATGCCCATTTCTATTCAGAAATGCCCAGTTACTAATAAATCACCACTTAAGAGAAGTATCTACGAAACAGTATCCATCCTCACAATTATTGTCATCAGTCTAAGAAGCATGAACTAGGGAAAGAAGGAATAGTAATCCAAATATGTGTTTAAACACAATTTCTGCAAAATCTCTACTAATTCGTTTGAGTTTGGTGTCATTTAATCTCAAACGACAGCATTACTTAGCATAATACCATTGTACATTGAAGCTATGGCCAAACAAGTGCATCAACTCCTCTACTTCCTCAGAAGGCTAAAGGAATTTGTCATGTCCCCAACAACTTATCAATGTTCACAGAAGTCCTGTGGGAAGCATCCTATCGGAATACATCCCATCTTAGTTTGGCAACAGGACAACAAGAAACTGCAGAAATTGTGAATGTCCATCACACAGACCAGCCTCTGCCCCGTCAACTCCATTTACACCAATGCTGCCTCTGGGGAAGCAGCCAACATAATGAATATTTTCCCATTGGGCAGTAGCTACAAAAGCTTGAAAGCACATACCACCAGATTCAGCAATAACCTCTTCCTTGCTGTTTTCATAATACTGAACGGTCACTCCATAAATGGGGGTGTAGTCCCAGTCTTCCAACCTGCCTCATGGTTGACCATGCACTTCATTTTATCTGCACTCTTTCTGTAACTGTAACGCTATAATGTGCTGTGACACTATTCTGAAGACTGGTATTTTGATCTTTTTGCACTACCTTAATTGTCGTGTATGGTGATTTGACTGAATAACATGTGAACAAATGCTTTTCTCTATATCTCTGTACATGTGACACGAGTATACTAAAACCATAATCCCATGGATGAACTGCCAGTATCTCCATTTGGTCCTTTTTTGTGTCCATACATCATAAGACAGCACAGGATGCTCAAAAAATGGAAGAAATGTATCTTTAACTTCTATCCTAATTTTAAATTTGTGCACATGCTCTCCACTAAACATGGAGGCTCAAAAACTGTAAACTTGTCTGCTCTATCTCTACCTTAATTACCCCACAGGCATGAGATCCAGGTGCCACTTCCACCGATTTAATTTACTGACTATAATCAGGAGAGACAGAATGAGGGAGGCATCTTAATTACACAATACATAGAGGTCTGCATGAAAGTTAAAATTTTGAGTCATTAGGAAGCTGACACAGTTATTGAAAGCCACGCATTGTCACGTGATGAAGGTACTTTCTGGACCATATTACTGATGAGTGCTGTGGTATAGTCATGTTGTCAGTGAAGATTGAAAAATAAAATGAGGGCATCTATATTTGCACATGTTCAAATTGAAATCGGAGAGAGTGAATTTCACTTACATTGAATAACAAACATTTTGAGGTCATGATTTAATTTGCAAAATGGGACCAATTATTATTTTTAATATGCAAAGTTGCATCTTAACTTTGTAGTTTTAATCCTTAAAATACATTTCTTTATTAATACAACCCTTTTTCCTCATAGTGACATCAACAAGGTTTCCACAGGCTTAGTAGTGCTGGAATTCTATTCCAGTGTGGTAAGGGGAACAAGGGAGACTGCTTGGGCCCTTATGGATATTTATACACTCAATAGCCTTGCCAAAGATGGAAAGAAAGCTAAACAACTTCAGTACCCTATCCATCCATGTCACTATTTTCAGGGAGCTATGTCCTTGCACCTCAAGACTCCTCTGTGCAATGCTTCTAAGATTCCTGCACTTTACTGCCTATGTCCAGCCAAAATGCACTTGCCTTGATGAAATTCCATCTGCAATCACTTCAACCAACTTTAGAGCTGATCTATGTCACTCTGTATCCTTACCAGCCTTCCTGAACATGAGAACAACATTAGCAACCCTCCAGTCTTTTAGTAACTCACCTGTTACTAATTTTTTTTCTGCCTTTGACAAGGCTTTTGAGTATGAGCGTTGGCACATCATGTTGCAGTCGTACAAGATATTAGTTAAGCCACACTTGGAATGCTGTGTGCAATTCTGATCACCCCATTATTAGAATGGATATGGGTGGTGTTAAAAAGAGTATAGAAGAGACTCACCAGAAGGTTATGGGATGGATGGTTGTAGTTACAAGGAGAGATTGGATAACTGGGACTGTTCTCACTGCAATATAGGAAGTTGAGTGATGATCTTATAGATGTTTGTCAAATTATGAGGGGTTCGGATTCTTGTTCCAAGGGTAGGGACAATAAAACTGGAGGGCATAGTTTAAGATGAGGGATCTGAGGGGAAGGATTTCCACTCAGAAGATGGTGGGTATTTGGAACAAGCTATCAAAAACTGGTACAATCACAACCGTTAAGCATTTAGCCAAACACTTCCTAGGCAAGCAAAGGAGAGATATGGGCCAAATACAGGAACATTAGATTAGTATAAATAGCATTTTGGTTGGCATTGTGTTGGGCATGGATGAGTGGGGCCGAATGGCCTGTTTCTGTGCTGTATGACTTATTTTTGTTTTATTCACTTTCGGGTTTAGGGTCCCACCTATGATGAATTTAACTTTTTGTCTGCTGTTGATAATATCATCTGAATATGTTTCCTTCATAAATTACAGCCAGAATAATCACTTAATTTTGTTGTTTTATTTGATGATGAAAATCATTCCAGAATGTGCACGGCTAAATTTAACACTTTTTTTTAACTTTGCAAACCATGGGCAAAGAATCGTTTTAATTTGTTCAGGAACTGGACAGCTTTTGCAGCAGGATTTTATTTAGCTGGGACTTTTTTTTTTAAATTGGATTCTGCTGTAGTTTGTGTTTCTATTTTGGAATTGCAGCTGGTTCATTTATTATGTAGAATGTTTTGCTGGTTAATTTTAATGGTTTGAGTTGGCGACATAAGAATCTGCGTTGGGGACATAAGAATAGACAGTTTGGGGAAGTAATTTTGCTCTTTGCTTTTTTGCTCTTGCTTAATGTTTTGCATTCCTAATCTCTATGAACATTTCCTTAAAATAATTCATACTACAGCATGCTAGCATGGAAGGCATCAGTTTCAGAAAGCAAAATAATGCACATGCTGGAAATTCAAGAAACAAGAAGAACATAGCAGGTCAGACAGCATCTATGAAAAGAGAAACAGAATTAACATTTCTGAATTTTAAATGTGTTGTATAAGAGGAATGGGGAGATCATTCTAATTTCTTAATTATCCGCTTTTGAGAAAATGCATTCTTTTCTGCTTCTTCTCTAGTGCAATCAGCTACTTTCTGTAAATGGTACCAGTACTCCAGTTTTGACCTAACCAATGTTTTATAAATAAGCTTCATAACAACCCCATTCTTATTCTATACTCTGGCTAATAGCTAGAATCCCATATGCCTTCTTCACTATATCCCATCCCCACTGGATTTACCTGTATTGCGAGTGATCCTTGCTTTTGTTCATTAAAGTCCATTTGTTTCTTAACCTATTCACTGCCAAGTTCTTTTTTTACTATTGGCCATGACCCGAATATACTCGGGGGGTTGACACTGAACAGGTTAATGCTCCCTGGCATTCTTTCATTTGTTGTGCATGCCCTATCTTATTTGTCCTCCAAAAGTATGTCACCTGACATTTATCAGCATTAAGTTCTATCTACCACTGCTCTATTCATTTTGCCATCTGATCAATATCTTCCTGTAACTGGACTAATCATTTCACTCAATAACATAATTATTTTTTTGTATTATAGTAATGTAGCAATAGAAAAGGGTTTGAACTGCAAGCTTGACTAGATTGCTTTCTTTTGCAATTCCACCTTTGGCTGTCTATCCCAACTATCCACCTGTATTGTCTGAGTTGCTACATAGGAACCAGCTGACGAAGGGGTATACTTTAGCTCAGCCACTGAGTGAAAGTTGCAAGTACACTACCAACTCTTGATCTTTGAGCTCTATGCCAATAGCTTTCCTATACCCAATGAATTTACCTTCTTCAGCTTCTTCGTTACCTTGTTCAATTAGTTTAACTGGTGTGCATTGCTGAAAAGGACATTAGGAACCTGCTTGTTCCTTTCATAAACCTCAGGTGGTTTAGAGTGTGCCAAAGGTCAATTTCCTTATGTATCTCAGCTAATGCATGATTCTTTAAAATAAGGTGAAGACTGTTTAGAACAAAAACAAAAATACATTTCTTCAGTGAAAAGGAGGTGGTCCTCCACCCCAGCAGACAATGGAGATGGATAATTGATTGCATTCAAAACAACTGTTAGATTTCTGGATATTGAAATAATTGAAAGAATGTATGCATGTGGAAAGAAAGTAATGTTTGAGGTAGAGGATCGATTATAATAGTGTTGAAAGGTGCAGGAGCCTGATGGTCAAATAGCCCATTACTGTTTCTATTTCTGTTCTGAACCTTAAACTTAGATTCTCAATACTAATTTTGTTATCTACAGGTTGAAATTAATATGCACAAACATGTTTATATCTCTTTCTTCTACTGTCTATATCTAAAGAAGGTCCTTGCATGTATAAAATACAATAAGACCTGCATCTTAAAGGAGAAGAGAAATGGAGCTTTAGTATGAAAATTACATCACATTAAAATAAATTCTTGGCAACTGAGAGCACAGCTGTTGAAGAAAGAGCAGTTGAATGTGTTGAATTTTAATTCTGTTGGAGGAGAGCGTGCATGTTATTGGGTTACATGACTGGAAAAGACAAGAGATGTAGAAGAATACATCAAAGAATGGATTATAACAAGGTCAGGAATTTTATTGTGTAAGTATAGGTCAACAATTACAAGGGTGATGGATGAAAGATATGAATCGTAGGATGAAGGCTACAAGTGTTTTAAATGACTTTAAGAGTATTATCCAAGTTTTGAGGCAACAAATGCATGAATGAGGAGATGGAATTAGGCAACCTTGGCAATGGCATTGAAGTGCTCTGGAGAGCTTTTGTTTTTCCCAATGGTGAGATGGTGAAAAATTCTGTTTATCCAGTATTTGTCCAGTATTGGATGTCACATAAACTGTCAATTTAGATTTAATGGGCTAGTCAAGAGAAGTGATGAGGCAAAGCCAAGTGTCATCATCTTGCAAGTGAAAAGTTTTTTTTGTTGCTTTTGGTGGAGCTGATCAAAGCACCCAATCTTTGCCATCCTCTGTTGATAATTTTCATACGCCTTTTTGAAATAGAGCCATGTGATCTCTTTCTAAGGAATACAATGAGCCCCATTTTAACCTCTTATGTGAATGATGTTCCATCCAAGAATGCAGAACTCCCTTGCTAACTTCATTAAACCTCTTATCTATTTGCAGCCATATTTCTCCCAATTTTCCTGTAAAATGTCTTAAAGAGGAACATTATCCTTGTGTTAACCTCATAGCATTTAACCAACTTGGTCGGCATAGATGAGTTGGGCCAGATAACCCGTTTCCGTGTTATCTGACTACGGTGGGATCCTACGAAGTATTGAGGAATAGATGGATATTTATGTTCAAGTCCATGGTCTTGGAAGGCACCAGCTCAGGTTGATAAGATGGTGGAGATACACACGGGGTACTTGTTTTCTTTAGGTAGAGTATTGGATATAAGGGCAGAGAAGTTATGAGTTCAACTATGTAAAGTTTGGATGTTCAGTAACTCCACACCTCGTAACCACACCAGGAAGGCCTTAAAAACCTCAGTTTCTTCCGAGACCGCAGAACCAGCCAATTTCCCTCTACCAACACTCTCCTCCACCTAGTGGAGCTGGTCCTTACTCTCAACAGCTTCTCCTACTCCTCCCACTTCCTCCAAATCCAAGGCAAAGCCATGGGCACTCATATGGGCCCCAGTTATGACTGCCTCTTTCTAGGGTATATCGAACATTCCCTGTTCCAGGCATACACTGGCCTTATCTCTGAACTCTATCTCTGCTACGTTGACGATCGCATCGGTACTACCTCCTGCACCCATGCAGAATCACGGACTTCATTAACTTCACTACCAATTTCCATCCTGCAGTCAAATTCACTTGGACCATCTCCGGCATCTCCCTTCTGTTCCTAAATCTCACCATCTCCATCACTGGGGATAGACTTGACATCTATTATAAACCTATTGTCTCCCACAGCTTTCCAAACTACATTTCTTCCCACCCTGTCTCCTGCAAAGACTCTATTCCCAACTCCCAATTCCTCTGTCTACGCCTCATCTGTGCCCAAGATGAGGTGTTTCATACTAGGACATCCGAGGTGTCCTCATGTTTTAGGGAACATTTAGGGGTTCCCCTTCGATCAGAGATGAGGCCCTCACATAGGTCTCCTCGATATCCCGCAGCTCCGCTCTTTCTTCCCCCCCCCCAGTCGTAACAGGGACAGAGTCCTCCTAGCCCTCACCTTTTACCCATCAGCTGTCGCATACAGCACATAATCCTCAGACATTTTTGCCACCATAAGCCACATTTTCCCATCACCACCCCTTTCCGCAGAAACCATTCTCTCCACAGCTCCCAGGTTAACTCATCCCTTACCACCCAAACCACCCCCTCCCCAGGTACTTTCCCCTAAAACCACAGGAGATGCGACACCTGTCCCAACACCTCTCCCTCGACACCGTCCAAGTATCCCCACCCACACTCCTTGCAGGTGAAGCAGAAGTTCACTTGCACCTCCTCCAACCTCATCTACTATATCTGCTGTTCCAGATATGGATTCCTGTATATCAGCGAGACCAAGTGCAGACTCAGTCATCGTTTAGCTGAACACCTTCGCTCAGTCCGCCTAGGCATATGGTTGGGGGAAATAGATACAGATTCAATGGTCACATTCAAGAAAATTGGATAAATATGCTTATAAAGTTTCTGAGAACTATATATATATGTGTGTATATATATAAACTCTTGTCTTGTTTGTTTCTATCTGTCTGTCTATCTATCCCCATGTGATCCTGGAACTACCCCAAAACTGTGCACGATAACGCTAATTTTATTTTGCACCACCGTACTCACCATTATCCTTGGTGGTTTGTGTCAAGTTTCGTTCAGATTGATGTTATATTTTACAAGTTATTCATAATTTTTAACTTTATAAATTCAAGTTTAAAAAAAAAAGTAGCAGCTAAAATCCTTGCTGGCCCAGCTTGCAACAAAGTTGCAATTGAGAAACACTGGGTCCTTCCAGCAAGTTTTAAGCTGAACAGGAGGGGAGGGGGCAATTGCATTATTTTTTAAAGTCTTCGAAGCAAGAGGATGGAGAGGCAGTGCTGGGGGAGTTGCACTGCTCTGCACAGTTGGGGACTATGGGTGAGTGCTGGAATATGGGGGGACGGGTGAGTGGTGGAATATTGCGTTGGGGAATGGGTTGCGTTGGGGGACCAGGCCTCCCGTGTGACAGGGACCCAACAGGTTCCAGTTGGTCTAGTACAGGAGTCAGCAACCTTGTTCTGCATAGGGGCTAGGATGCGTGTCTGTGAGCAGATGGCGAGCCACATCTATCACGTGTACACATGGATCCCACCCCAGATGGCAGGCATCAAATCATGCGTTCACATAGATCCCGCCCCTTCAAGGCGCTCACGAACATGGCATACCTACGTACCATTGCCTTGGCTCGGTCTTGAAGGAGGTGGCTCAAATACTTATACTCACTAGTCTCCGGCCTGTTGACAACCCCGATCCCGACAGAGAAGCCCAGACACGGGAGGTGCGCGGCCGAGCCGGTGGCTTTGCGCAGGATGTGGTACAGCCAGGACTCGGTGGCGCTCGGAGGCGCTCGGCGGCTCAGCCATTGCGGCCGCCAGTGCAGGCCTCCTTGCATCACCGCTCCTGGGCGCCGCGGTCTCTGTCCCAGGAGGTACCGGAGATGAAGGAAGTCTGCGGTCCGGACGATTACGGGAAAAAAAAATACGCCTGCAGGCCAGATGATTTCGGGGTATTGGCCGCATTCAGCCCGGGCGCCTTAGATTGCCGACCCCCTGGTCTAGTATATAACTAAAAATCTAATCTTGTATGGATGTATGTATGTACGCTCCCGAAATACAACCAAAACGGTACATGATAGCGCAACAGAGGCACCTTACTCGCCATTTGCCTGGATGTGCAGTAGCAAGTTTCATTTGATTTTACCAAGTAATTCCCTTTAAAAACTTTAATTATCTTCTTGCCGGGCCCCGCGTCTGTGTGTACTTGACCAGCATCACAAAGGGTACCCAACGGGTCCTCAACCACGCCTGTATATGTGCATTTGCTAATTTTTTTAATGGCCATATTTAATTAACTTTCTACCCGCTGGGCCCAACGGCGGTGCACCTGCGCAGTGCGCTACTGGCCTGTCAGCCACGCCTGCGCAGTTGGGGGTGGGTTTCCAGGCCCGGCGCCATTTTCAGATCGCCATTTTGACTGGCGTCACAACGGGGAACTCGGGCGTCACAACGGTGTCCCAACGGGTCCACAGGTCGTTTAGTAGACATTAACAGCAAGGAATGCGGCTATCTATATTTGCCCATGAAAGTGTTCACTGAGATCTCATGGCAAAGTGGCTTGCTTTACTGGGATTCTGCAAGCCATGTTGCACCTGTGTAGAGAAATGGAAACGCTGCCTGACCTGCTCAATTCCTCCAGAAGTTTATTTTTTGTTCAAGTTTCCAACATATGCAACCTCTTCTCTCTCGGGCTTACTCTTCTCAAGTGGAATTGAATGGAAATCCCCAAGTTGTACCAGGCACTTAATACTTGGTCTGAAGAAGGGTCTCAACCCGAACCGTCACCCATTCCTTCGCTCCAGAGATGCTGTCTGTCCCACTGAGTTACTCCAGCTTTTTGCGTCTATTTTCGGATTAAACCAGCATCTGCAGTTCCTTCCTACTCTTGATACTTGCTTTCTGTCTGAGTTACTTCCAACGTTTTGATTCTTTGACTTGGGAATAAGCGAGTTCAGTATTCCGACTGCGCATGCCCAGGTCATCGGTCGCTCACGATAAGTACTCTCGGCGGCTGTGCTGCTGCATGCGTGCAGACGTGCGTTTCATCCATGGTCGGGGTTGGGCCTCGGTCTCCGGCGCTGCAGGCGCTGTTGAGTTGCTGCTGGGCCGTCCCCTCCCGAGTGTCCCCTCCCTGTCTGGGGGCAGCTGGGGATGTCCATGGGAGTCGGAAGAGAATGGTGGCCTAGGCTTGCAGCCAACACGGAGGGGGGGGCTGGCTCCAGCTCAGCTCTGCCTGTCCCATCGGTTTGACCGGCGGCCCTGGACTGTCGGGTAACCGGCCCGTTGCAGTGGCGGACCAGACTTGCAGCCGGCACGGAGAAGAAGCGCTGACCAGCTCAACTCTGCCTGTCCCGCCAGGTTAACCGACAGCCCTGGACCTACGGGACACCGGCCCGTCGCAGCAGCAGCCCAGGCCCACAGCCAGCACGGAGACGAAGCGGCAACTCCAGCTCAACTCCGCTTGTTCCGCCGGGCCAACTGACAGCACTGGACCGACGGGACACCGGCCCGCCGCAGCGGCGACCCAGGCCCACAGCCTGCGTGGTGAAGAAGCGCCAACTCCGTAATCTAAAATCCATTGATTCCCACCATCTCTCTGACCTGCTCTCCACCACTCTCCCCCTGGACTCAACCCCCATCTCACCTGATGATCTCACAAACCATCTCAACTCCACATTGTCTACCTCCCTCAACACTCTGGCCCCCCTCAAAACAAGAACCGTAACTTTCAACACATCTTCACCCTGGTACACACCTGCACTTCGTAAACTTAAACAGACTGGTCACCAACTCGAACGACTTATAAATAAATCATCTCTCACAGTCCACCTTGAAGCTTACAAACTCCACCTCACTGACTACAAAGATGCTCTCATTGCTGCAAAATCTGCCTACCTCCGTATTCACCGATCCCTGCCTAAACCACAGAGCCCTCTTCTCCACAGTGGGCAACCTCCTCAAGCCTCGAGCCAACACTCTCCCTACCTCTACTCCAGATCTTTGCAACTCATTCCTCCACTTTTTCGCTGATAAAATCAGCACCATCTATCAATCTTTATCCCCTGTAACCGACTCCCCAGCAGCTACTCCACCACCTACCAAGGCCCCTCCTTTCAACATCTCCACTGACCTCCTTACCCCTCCTCCACACTGCTTCCTCTCCCAGTTTGACCTGGTCACCCCTATTGAAATCTCCAAACTCATCAGCTCTTCCAAACCCACTACCTGCCCCCTCGACCCTCTCGCCACTCCCCTGTTGAAGTCCTGCCTCCCCATTCTCTGCCCCTACCTCACTAATCTCTTCAACTCCTCATTGTCCCAAGGATTTGTCCCCTCCGCTTTCAAAACTGCTGCCGTTACACCAATCTTAAAGAAACCTGGTCTTGATCCCTCCTCTCTCATTAACTACCGCCCAATCTCAAACCTCCCCTTTCTTTCAAAAACCCTGGAGCGTATCGTTGCGTCACAACTTCATTCCCACCTCCTTGCGTATAACCTACTTGAACCCCTCCAATCTGGCTTTCGCCCCCTCCATAGCACAGAAACTGCTCTCCTCAAAGTCCTCAAAGACCTCCTCACCACTGCTGACACTGGTTCCCTCAACATCCTCCTCGACCTGAGCGCAGCCTTCGATACAGTGAACCATAACATCCTGCTCACCAGACTCAAAGACCTCGGCATTGAAGGCTCTGCACTCAGCTGGCTCCGTTCCTACCTTTCCAACAGATCCCACTTCATCTTTCTCCACAACCACACCTCTGCTACAGCCGCAGTCACTCAAGGCGTTCCCCAAGGCTCCGTACTCGGCCCCCTCCTCTTCATCATCTACATCCTCCCCCTTGGTCAGATACTCCGCCACTTCAATCTGGACTTCCACTGTTACGCTGATGACACCCAGATTTACCTTGGCACCAAATCCCCCCACAACCCCCCCCTCTCCCATATCAACTCCTGTTTGTCAGCTATAAAAACCTGGATGCAACATAATTTCCTCAAACTCAACAGCGATAAGACAGAATTCCTCCTCATAGGCTCCAAAGCCACACTCGGCAAAATCAATAACCCCACTCTCACCATCGACGGCACCACTGTCTCCCCATCTCCCCAGGCCCGCAACCTTGGCGTGATCTTTGATTCCACCCTCTCCCTTGAGCCTCACATCCGCCATGTCATTAAAACCTCCTTCTTTCATCTCCGCAACATCGCCAAACTCAGACCCTCTCTCACACCGCCTGCTGCTGAAAGACTCATCCATGCCTTCATCTCCTCCCGACTGGACTATTGCAACTCACTTCTCCTTGGCATCAGCTCCACCTACATCAACCGACTCCAACTGGTCCAGAACGCAGCCGCCCGACTCATCACCCACACCAAATCCTGGCATCACATCACTCCAGTCCTCAAAAAACTTCACTGGCTTCCCATCTCCCACCGGATCACCTACAAAATCCTGGTCCTCACCTACAAAGCCCTCCACCATCTGGCCCCCCCATATCTCACTGATCTCCTCTCCCCCTACCAACCCTCACGGTCCCTCAGATCCACATCAGCCGGTCTCCTCTCCATCCACAAGTCCAACCTCCGCAGTTTTGGGGACAGAGCCTTCTCCAGGGCAGCTCCCAGGCTCTGGAACTCCCTCCCCCAACTGATCCGCAATTCCGTGTCCCTCACCATCTTCCAGTCCCGCCTCAAGACCCATCTCTTCACCTCTGCCTATCCTTAGCCCCACGTTCCCGTCCCTTTTCATCTGTGCATTAATTGCCTCATACTGTGTTTTGTATTGAATTCTGTCTTTACTTTGTGTACTAGTCATGTCTCTACTATTTATTTCATTCCCCTTACATGTTTTTCCTCTACATGCTCAATTTTTGTAAGGCGTCCTTGAGACTCTTGAAAGGCGCCCATAAATAAAATTTATTATTATTATTATTATTATTGCACCAGGCCGGTGTCCCGTCAGTCTAGGGCTGTCGGTTAACCTGGCGGGAAAGGCAGAGTTGAGCAGGGGTTGGTGCTTCTTCTCCACGCTGGCTGTGGGCCTGGGCCGCCGCTCCCATCTGACTCCCATCGGTCTGGGGTCGCCCCGGATGTCTTCGGCTGCCCACAGATTTGGCTGGGGCACTCGGGAGGGGACGGGGACGGTCCAGTGGCGGTTCGGCACTGCTTGCGGCGCCGGGGTCCCGGGATCGATCCTGGCTGCGGATGAGGTGCAGGTCTGTGTGCATGCTGCGGCACGGTTGCCGAGTGTGTTTATCGTGAATTTGACAAATCCCATGATTCCTTGCGTTTTTCGGAATACCGAACTCGCTTATAAATGAAGTAAACAAATCTTCAATGTTTTAAAATGGGCATTTTTTTGGACGTGAAAATCAAACATACGCACACATATAAAGTTGGCTAACATCTCACTTTTTATCCACTTTCTCTTTACAACCATTAGGTTTGTCCCCCAGCGCAACAGACAGCATCTCTGGAGAGATGGAATAGGTGACGATTCGGATTGTGTGACAGATCGTTTAGCCTTTGTTGTTAGCTTGTCAGTCTGTTATGCGTTAATAAAATAAATTACTGCAATATTGGTCTATCTTGAGTAACCTGCGAGTCAGTGCAAAATAATGATTTGGTTTTCTTGGCTGGTTGTTCAATTTGTTGAATTGTGATTAGTTCTGTTAGTAGGAAATGCTGTCCCTGTTTTTTTTAACATTTTTGGATGTATTTGATGTGACTGAATATTTAAAACATCTTTATATTTTAACTATTGATCTTGCAGTGTTTCCTCTTGAACAATTTATGAAACGTTGTAATTTTACTTTAACTTTGTAATACTTCAGTAAATAATGCTCCAAGTGGAGGAAGTAGCTGTACATTACTTTCTCCTCGAATCTTTTTGTACGTGGCTTGTAATGGTTACCATCTATTTAGTTTGCTATTGAATATGAAACTGTTTCATGTTGAGCAATATTTTTCATGGAGGCAGTATCAGATTTATGATTGGTGTGCAAATGCCAAAATGATTCACAGCACCAGACTCTAAGCCCAGAGCTTTAAAATATATTGTCTACATTTTCTGCACATGGTAGCAGCTGGATGAATTAACTAGTCGGAATAAATATGTGGAGAATGTGAGGCGAAGCTCATGTCATTGTAAACTAATTCTAGTGTGGTGCAAAGGGATTTATTTTCCATCTTATCAATTTTACTTTTTCTTCAAGGTGTTGAATTTGTATATTTGTACGTCTTCATTATCATGTGGAGTAGGAATTTCCCGTTTAGTTAATCAAAAATTAGTGCAACAGGGCATTTGTTGTGCTTAAATCACAAGCCCCGCCCCACCCCCAAACCTGGAGTAATTTAAGCAAAGATAAATGAATTTATAGACCAGAATAAATCTAGAACCCAGCTAACTTGGTTGGCTCGCATGTTCTCTGGGTGATCTATCATCAATGAATGTTGAAATAAATAGTATGCATAAAAATATCATGTCTGAAACCTCTTCATTTTTGACCAATTATCCGGACTTCTAACTAGTTGTTAAAGATTTTAAATGATTGGCAAACGATAGCGAGATAATTTTTTTTACGCTAGTTTGTCAGTACTTAAAATGCTCTTTGTCAAAAGTAGCAATGTTACAAAATTTTGAGATTTTAAAAATCGTCTGCAATTTATCCCATCAGATAAAGCATAAAAAGAAGTTTAATTTGACACCTAATTCACTTTCATATCTTCAGTATTAAAGTTATGGCCATTTTCATTCTCTGAAATTAGCATCTTGTTCCCTATTGCTTTTCCACTAACTTAATTCATAAGCTGTGATTGAGGACAGTCAAAAAAGCCCATAGCTTTCTTAAAAATTAAGAGAACTGAATGAAATGTTCAGTTATTATAGATTGAAGCATTCTGAAACAAATATGAAACAATCTTACTTGGATGACCTGAATTTAAAGCATATAATTAGTTAGTTACCTAATTGTAGCTAATTACAAAATTCAATTACTAGATCTAAACATCTATCCATTTCTTAAGAAAAGGTTAACATTTTTAAATAGCCTAAGTGTCCAAATAACATTCACACAAGAATTCACAATATAACATGATTTTTAAATCTCATTGTCATGAATTTATAGGCCAAATGGAAGGAATTTAGTGTTTTATTCCCGTAAATTAATGGCCATTTTAATCATCTTGCGAGTGAGATTTTGAGGAACGCGATCGATTGGAACGTTGCGGTTTGCGGTGAATTTAAACCTCATATCAGCAGGTAAAACACTGCCCGCTGGTATATTTACATAATCACATTTTCGCTGATGAAATTTTGATTAAAGTAATCCTAAGAAGCAAGTTTATATGTAAAATAAACGACTTACCTTATGTTTTGTTCCATACGGGAGATCCGTCCCGTTGACGGCGTTCGAAGTCGCTTTTTTATTTTACTCCAACGATTTAATTGTATCGTGGTTTAAAAAAAAAAAATTTACAGAACGGCAGTCGGAACGATTATTCAGCATTAGGTAGTAGCCTGAGAAGATATATATATCGGACAGGCAGGAGAAAACGGCATTTTAACCCCGCCCCCCCCAAAGGCACCAAAGTCACGCACAAAGCCAGTGACAGAACTGCAGCGCCGCTGAAGGTACGTTTTGTAACATAACTATCAAAAGGTCGACTGTGCTGATTGCATGAGTTCAGTTTGACATTATTGCCGTGTGCTACGTGAGTACTGATGCAAAAAGAGAATGGAAACAGACTGCAGAATATAGAGTTACAGCTGCAGATAAAGTTCAAATACAAAAGCGCAATGGTCACAACGAGTTGGATTGGGAGATATGAGAGGTCTTTTGGAGAATCTGATTACAACAGTGAGGGGGAAAGATTATTCTTGAATCTGGTGATATGTGCTTCCAAGCTTGTATCTTCTGCCTGATTGGAGAGAGGAGAAGAGAGAATGACTGGAGAGTGAGTGATCCTTGATTATGTTGGCTGCTTCCTGAAGCAGCGCAAGTGCAGATGGACACATTAAACTAAAGATGCTAAAATCCTGTGTAAAAATCAAACTGCTGGAGGAATTGAGCAGATCAGACGGCATCTATGGAGCAAAATTGACAGAAGTTGTTTTGGGTTGGAACCATTCTTCAGACTGATGGGGTAGTGGGGAGGGAGCTGATAGTAAGAAGTGTGGGGAGAGGATGGGGCAAGAGACAGCAAGTGATAGGTGGATCCAGAAGAGGAGGGGTTGGAAACATAAAAAAATAGGTGCAGGAGTAAGCCATTCAGCATTTCGAGCCAGCACTGTTCAATATGATTATCTAAAATCAGTACGCCATTCCTGCTTTTTCCCCATATCCCTTGATTCCTATAGCCCTAAGAGCTAAATCTAACTGTCTCTTGAAAATATCCAGTGAATTGGCCTCCACTGCCTTCTGTGGCAGAGAATTCCACAGATTCGCAACTCTCTGGGCGAGTACGTTTTTCCTCATCTCAGTCCTAAATGGCCTACCCCTTATTCTTAAACTGTGACCCCTGGTTCTGGACTCCCCCATATTGGGAAAATTTTTCCTGCATCTAGACTGTCCAATCCTTTAAGAATCAAGGTTTGATTTGCAGATGAGTTTCGAGATATTAAACAAGGCTGGGAATGATGTGATGAAGCTGAAAGGCTGGAATCTGATAAGGATGGAAGTTGGGAAATGAAAAGTAGAACCAGAAGGAGGGTTGTTGGGTAAAAGAGCACAGGGGGAAGGAGAAGAAAAATAAGGCAAATTATGGAAGGAGGGGTAGGAGAAAGGAATAGGGTAATTGGTGCAGGGAAGCAGGGTCCTAACCTGAAATGTTGTCAGTTCAATATCCGCCACAGATGCTACCTGTCCTGCTGAGTTTCTCCACCAGTTTGTTTTTGCTCAAGATTTCATCTCGTCTGTCTCCCTAATATTTCAATGCTGTGTTTGATTATTCAGAAAAAAATGGAGATATTGCATGGCTCCTCTTCAGGAAAATTAATTGGGCGTTGCAATCATTTTTTTTAAGGATCTATTTCTGTAACAGGCCATTGTAGAAGGCCAAAAGCATCATGTCACTGAATAAAACTTGGACAGCTTAAGACATTTCCTTCTTTTTGTCTGCCACAGGAGTGCATAAAGAAAATTGGATGACTCTTTTGGAGTATCAGATTGGGATGGAGTGGGGTTAGAGTGGGGAGGCTTGTGGGGTGAGAAAGGGTGGCCGGGGGGGGGGGGGGGGGGGTGGTGATTTTGGTTGCAAGGCTGTATGGGGCTTGGGGGAGAATTTTTGAGATTGGATGCTGAATATGGGTAGAATACTGACAATTAAGGATAATTTCTGACAAGTTAGGATGAGGGTTTGGCTGGGAGATTGGTTGAAGAACAGTATTGCTGGGTAACACATTGGATTGATTGTCATTGTGGAGGCGATTATGTAGTGAATCGGTAATTGTGCTAAAGAATTTGTTGAAAAACCAATGGTCAGGGATGAGGTTAGGTGCCAAATAAGTTGGGCATGCGTGGAAAGTAGTTTTAGGTAAGATTGGCATGTCTCAAGTTGGTGAGATTGGGCGGCAAGTTGGTTGTGGATGAACAGATTGGTGGGAAGTAGGGTTGGACCTTGAGGGTGAATTGTTTAATTTAGAGGCTCTGTCGCAGCAGCACAGGAAGAACATCGTGAAGAAAGCATATGGGATACTTATCTTTATTGTCCACGACATAGAATATAAGAGGTGAGGTGTTGTGTTACAACTTTACAAATTTTGTGTGCAATTCTGGTTGTTACATTATAGGAAGGATGCGAGTGTGCTGGAGAGAGTGCAGAGGAGATTCACCAGCATATTGCCTGGGTTGGAGTAATTCAATTATCATTGGAAAGACTGGTTGATTTTCCCTGGAGGGTAGAATTCTGAAGGTCACCTGATAGAGGTATTTACATTTGTGAGAGAAATAGGATAGATAGTAAAAACATTTTCCCATGGTGGGGGAGGGGTATGTAAGAGAAGGGAACACAGGTTTAATGTGAGTGATTTTGAGGGGATGTGAGGAGGAGTTTTCTAATAGTGGGTGAATGGAATCTGGAACATTTGGACAGGTACATGTATATGATGGGTTTAGTGGGTTATGAGCCAAGCACGGGAAGGTGGGACAAGTGTGGATGGGTGCATGTTGGTCAGCATGAGCGTTGGGCCGAAGGACGTGTCCACACTGCATGACTATGACTAATGCAGAAAAATGGAATTAGTGCAGATGAGTACAATGGTGAGTGTGGGCAAGGGTTACCAAAGAGCCTGTGTCTGCTGTTTCACCTTATGACCTAGAGCAAGCCTCTCGAATTACTATGAATACCCATGCAAATGTGAGACCCTGACATGTTGCACACCATTGGATACCATGGTACGTGTCTAAGTCATATTTTGTGGCAAGCAATGTAATTTGCCAAATGAACAACTAGCTTCTTTAAACATGAAGCATAAACAAGTTCATTTCTTTAAACATTAGCAATATTTACCAGCCAGTACTAATTGGGTTCAGGTTGGTATAGCTCGTTATGAAGTAAGCTTATATTGTGGAAATGGTGGCGCACCACTATAAGTGAAGCTGGAAAATGTCTTTGTTATTTTTTGAGGCGGTAGAAGTCAGGGGTTCGGATATGCTGTCAAAGGAATCTTTACTGAGTTGCCGTAGTGAATTTTGTAGATTAAAACACAAAGCGCTAGAGTAATTCAGTGTGTCAGGTAGCATGACTGGAGGACATAAATTGGCAACTT
>NC_045958.1:66170081-66172581 GCF_010909765.2 Amblyraja radiata | reverse complement strand
GTCTCCGTCTGCGCTGAGGCCTAATTGCAGAGCTGGTGGCCTCCAACTGGGGCCGACCTCGAGGTTCAGGAGGCAGAGCCAGAACTCACCATCGCGAAGCTGGCCGACTTCGGGGCTGTGGTGTTGCTGCGGCGGCGGCCCGACTTCGGAGCCTCGGGCCGCGGGCCCAGTGGACGACAACATCGGGAGCTTGCTGGTCCCAGGTTGGTGACCGATTCTCCGGAGTCCCCGTAACAACAGCTTCGTCCGCTGGACTGGAGGGTGGCTGCTTTGTCCGCCCCGGGCCGCAGAGTTTGAGCCGGCCTGTTCGCGGAGCTCAGATTCGGCAGCGGCTTACCATCACCCGGCGGGGGGCCCAACATCGAAAGCTGGTTCGCCTCAACACAGAGGGAGAACAAGGAAGGAAGAGACGAGGACTTTAAAACTTTTGCCTTTCATCACAGTGAGGTGCCTGGTAGACTCACTATGGTGGACTGTGTTCATTGTGTGTACTGTTATTTTATTCTCAGTCATGACTGCAAGGTACGTAATTTCGTTCAAACTAAAAGTTTGAATGACAATAAAGGATACTTTATACTTTAAAGTACATAAATGGCTAGTGTAACTCAGCAGGTCAGACAGCATTTCTGAAGAACATGGACAGGTGACATTTCATGTCGAGAACCTTCTTCAGACTTATTGAATCTTTTCTCTGTCCACTTGGCCACCTGGTAATCCGCTATCTTGACAGACCTATGAATTGCATGGCTCTGTTAACCTACTAATATTTAATTTAACATTGAAACACAAGAAACTGCAGATGTTGGAAACTTGAGCAAAATACAAAAGTGATGGAGGAACTCAGTAGGTCAGACAGCATCTCTGGAGGAAAATGGACTGACAAAACTTCGGATCAGAACCCTTCTACAGACTGATTTTATTTATATATTATGTTGTATAATGTATTTTGGATCCAGGTACAAGATTAATTGTTTGAAATATTATTGCTAAATTCCTAAACTTCTGGAAATGTATCGCACAGTTCAATCATAATATGAAAATAAAAGATACGAGTAGATTTTTTAATATAAGAATCACTGATGTGATGTTAAAATGTTTTCAGTTGCTGAGGTGTGCATTTCCAGGATTTTATACAAAATGCATCTTAGATAACTGAAAGTATCTTTATTGTTCGATTAATGTTGAGCTCTTGCATCTCCAGATTACGTGAGCAGGAGAGGAAGGAGGCAGAAGAAGCTGTCCAAAAAGAGATTGAAGAATGGGAAAAGAATCTACGAGCCCAGGCTGAACCTACTCGCATGGAGACCCTTTGGGAGATCCCTGCCGTTGGTCATTTTCTGTGTTTGGCTCAGCAGATTCTTAATTTGCCTGAAATTGTCTACTTTGACCTTGAACGTTGCCTTCTAATGCCGAAGTGTAGTACGTTTCTGGCTAAGATTATGACTTCTTTACTGAGCCCACATCATCGTCGTGCAACTTTACACCGTAAGCCACCTCTGCCATACAGAATGTGGGAGGCTGCTTTGAAAAGAAAAGTGCAGCATTGGTATATGGTGGTGGGCCAGGCAGAAAATCCCAATCTTCAGGCTGAAAAACTGGGGCTTTGTCCACAGTTTTTCCATGTTCTGGGAGAGACTAGCCCTTTAGAGATCAAAGCTTTCCATCAGATAGCATTCTATAAGCGAGTTTGGCTGCTGAAGGGCCTAAGTGATTATGTATATGAAACTCAAAATGAGGTCCAAGATGCAGTTTTGGGGCAGCCTATCCATGAATGCAGGGAAGTAGTATTAGGATATGATTCTCATGAGAATGCCTATGTCCATTTCCCACAGTTCTGTGGCGCGGACTTGCGGGTTTATAAACAATGTCCTCTTCCACCACCTGAGTTTCCTATTCCACCAATCAAAATCCACAGGATGTTGCAGCAGAGGTCGGAGGAGGCAAAAAAAAGGCTTTCATCGGAAAGCCAGGAAATAGCAAAAAGTGACAAAAAGGAAACCACTAACAAAATAACTCACAATTCTAAAAAGTCCACTGAAGGAATTGACTCCAATGACCTGGAAGGTTTTTATGTGAAACTGGAATCAAGTTCCCAGTTTCTTTCTCAAGGTGAAGAAGAAATACATTTCAATTGTGAATGTAAAAATCATAGAATTTCAGCAGTGAAAAAAGAAAATGTAGGTTCCTGTAAAGAAAACTTAGTCAAGCCTGCCAGCCCAGGCGAAGTTGTGGGTTATGGGGAACCTCTTAGCCCAGGAGAAATTAGAATAACGGAAAATGGAGAGTTCTGTACAGATGACCCTGAGTTAAGGAAAGGTGTGAAGCCATTGACTGAAAAAGCAATCAAAAGTTGTAAAACACTCATTAATGGAAGTCATTGTGAAAATTTGGATGTAAGCTGTCTGGTTGGTAAAATAAATAATATTTCTGCAAAGCATTTTATGGGAAAAATTGAGGAACTTGAGATGGTTAAGCTCCATGTCAAGAAAAAGAAGAAGAA
>NC_045958.1:65224187-65420932 GCF_010909765.2 Amblyraja radiata | reverse complement strand
TTGTAACATAAAGTGTATAAATTATGTTAGTCTATGCACCATGGCTGTAGGGTGCACCCTGGCTTGCTCAGAGAGCCTGTTTACTTCAGTAATGGTGACTTGTGACCTGTTGCAGTGAGAACATTAAGAACGCAGGCTGGGCAGGCAGCCAGCACAGAGCGGGCCGATCGATGGCTTATCATTTCAATGATATAGTGAGAGAGAGCATGGGTTAAAGCTAACTTGGATGACTTGCAGCCTGGTTGCACTTTGAGGCTGTGAGGGGGGGGGGGGGGTGGGTTGGGGTGACTTAGTACGGGAGACAAGTGTAGGAGAGGTGTACTGACTGTGTGGGCAGACACTTTGGTAGTGATTGCCCATGGGGTTCACTGTCGAGGACTTCATAATGCAGAGAGCATTATAAACAGTTGACGCAAAAAAAGATTTTGTGTGGATCTGGTATATCTGGGTATTGAAGGCGCTTCTGGTCTGCGGTGTGCAATAGTCACCAAAATGCACTGCATCTTTAGAAAGGAAAAATACAAAACATGTCAATCCCACTGGATAGGCCTTAGTCATGGTGCTGTACAACACGGAAACAGGTCCTTCGGCCCAGCTTGGCCGTACCGTCCAAGTTGGCGTCTTGGGGTAGTCCTATTTGCCTGCATGTGGCCCATAGCCCTCTAAACCCTTCCCATCCATTTATCTGTCGTTAATAACCTCAAGAAAATATTAACTCTAAGTGAGCTTGCTTCAGTTTTCTGGGTTCAACTCAGAGAGAAGTCTCCCCCCTTTCCAGGGTTAATCGCTCCACTGTTATTGTGCACTCTCTGCATTATGAAGTCCTTGATAGTGAACCCCATGGGCATCATTACCAAAGTGTCTGCCCACACAGTCAGTACACATCTCCTACACTTGTCTCCCGCAGTAAGTCACCCCAACCTCCCCCCCCCCCCACCCACCTTTCCCTCCCAACTCCAATCCCGTCCCGACCCCCTGGGAAACTGAAGGGAGCGACAATCAACTGCCATGGATACAAATAATGTCATACACAAGAAAGGGCAGATGCAGGTTAAATAAAGTGAACACACAGTGCTGGAGTAACACAAAGACGCAGCAGGATTTTGGAAACGTCATCCCGTCACCCGTTCCTTCTCTCCGGAAATGCTGCCTGTCCCGCTGAGTTAAAGAGTACCCACGGAAGACTCACGAGTCACTACGGTAAACTCACGGGCTACTACGTTCTTACAACGAGTTTAAAAGTTTTAAATTTTTACTTCAAGAGTAAATTTAACTCGTGGAAATCTTTCATCATGTTGAAAGATTTTCACGAGTTAACAAGTTTACCGAGTACCTGGCGTTAGCGTTATCAGTTGCTAAATTACGTCCACGAATTCCGACGTTCCCGCTATGTTAATTCTATGTGATTACCACGAGTTTGATTTGTTTTAAACTCGGGATCACTCGTGGGTGGACTCGCACCGTGAGACAGGGGTTTTACTCTTAATCCCATCATCTAAATCATTAAAGTATATTGCAAATAGCTGCGGTTCCAGCACCGAGCCTTGCGGTACCGCACTAGTCACTGCCTGTCATTCTGAAAGGGACCAGTTAATCCCTAGTCTGGGTCTGAAGAAGGGTTTCGGCCCGAAACGTCGCCTATTTCCTTCGCTCCATAGATGCTGCTGCACCCGCTGAGTTCCTCCAGCAATTTTGTGTACAATCCCTAGTCTTTGTTTCCTGTCTGCCAACCAATTTTCTATCCATGTCAGTACCTTACCCCAATGCCATGTACTCTAATTTTTCCCACTAATCTCCTATGTAGGACCTTATCAAAGGCTTTCTGAAAGCCCACTACACTACATCCACTGGCTCTCCCTTGTCCATTTTCCTAGTTACATCTCAAAAAATTCCAGAAGATTAGTCAAGCATGATTTCCCCTTTGTAAATCCATGCTGACTCGGGCCGATCCTGTTACTGCTATCCAAATGGTTTTATTTAGAATCAACAATATTTTGTCTTTGAAATGTTATTTAACCTTAATACTTGACATTAGATGTTATGTACAGTACATGGATCAAAAGAATATAAGGGGATAGAAATGAAGAGAATAGATTTTCAGACCTAGACAATGAGTGATGGATGGAGAGTGAAGAAGCTGAGATTGTTCTTCTTAAACCAAAGAGAGATTTAGTACAGACTAGACTAAGTGGGACCTGTTGGGTCCCTGTCACACGGGAGGCCTGGTCCCCCAACGCAATCCGTTCCCCAACGCAATATTCCACCACTCACCCGTTCCCCCAACGCAACCCGTTCCCCCACGCAATATTCCACCACTCACCCATAGCCCCCAGCTGCGCAGGTGCGTCTCATCTCCCCTCATCCCCCAGCACTCCCACCCCCTCCTCTTCAACCCCCTCTTCTTTCCCCTCTCCTCCTCCCCTCTCCAATCCCTCCCTCACCTCTCCCCCCCTCTCCTTTCCCCTACACTTCCTCCCTCCACAACTCCTCTCCCCTCCCTATGCTCCTCCTCTCCCTCTATCCACCACCTCCCCCACTCCTCACCTCCCCCTATCCCCCCCACTATCCCTCCTCACCTAACCCACTCCCCTCCTCTCCCTATATTCCCCACTGCATACCTCCCCCCTCCTTTCCCTCTATTCCCCCACTATCCCTCCTCACATCCCCCACTTTCCCCCTCTCTCTCCCTACCCCCTACTCTCCCTCAATCACCCCATTCTCCCTCCTCACTTCCCCAGGATCTTGAGGGTGCCGCTCCTTTCCTTCCTTGCGTGCCCGGAGGAGCAGCAGAGCCAGCCTCAGCGCCCAGGCCCTGGATCGTCAGCAGACGCAGCCCTAGCGTCAGCATCAAGGTGGCGGATTCCCGAGGGCCTGGAGCATCAGTAAAATGGAAGTAATGTTACCCGTGTCGCCGTTGTGAAAAAAAGATGGCGATCTGAATTCGGAAAGGCCCCAACTGCGCAGGCGCGGCTGAGGACCGTTGGGTGTCCTTTGTGATGCTAGTAAAGACGCGCACGGGAACTCTCCCCCAACTGCGCATGCACAGATGGGGGTGCTGTTTTTAGTTAATTTAAAAAAAAAGTTAATAACTTTTAAAATATTCCCTCAATCTGAACAAAACCTGTTTAATTTACAGCACAGGACAATGGTGAGTAAGGTGGGGCAAAAAGTGTAGCGCTATCATGTACTGTTTTTACACAAATAGAGGTACAACACAAACCTGCAAACAAACAAGATGAGAGTTTTAGGAATATATAGATAGATATTCAACATTATAAGGGTTTGGATAGAATAATTTTCATCAAATAATTTTCATTTGTTTGGCATCCAAAGGAAAAAATAATTGTTAAAGATGACTTGAGGAAAACTTTTTTTCCACGACATATATTGAATGCATTGGCTGAAAAGCTGGATATTAACAATTTTCAAAAGTAAATTGATTTATTCGGTCTTTCAGAGATCTCCTAATCCCAGCTGACCCCAGTTGAGCACTCATTTTAAAAAAAATCCTGTACAAGCTCTCAGCACCCATTAATAACCTAACCTACATCCATCATCGTACATGCAATAGGAGGGTTTGTACAGAGGGTTTGAAGGCTTGTAATTCTAGGAACATTCCACTCCAGGAGTTTGTCAACATTTTCAGGATCTTTATATCATTATATACTGAACAAGCTGGTTATCATTGGTGGCAAGGAACAAGGACAAATGCTAGCTCCAATTCAGAAAGAGCATTTTTGTCTTCAATGGAAAAAAAAATGAAAACGCAAAGCAATTGCAGATATTTAAGATGAACAACATCGAAAATACCACCCATGCTGCAGATATTGTAATGTTAGAATCTATGAAGAAGTATTCTGAGAACAATGACTGGGCTTATACAAAGATTGTATTGGATATCAATATTACTAAAAGTCTGTTCTTGACCGGTTTTGGCGATCTGTGCTGCGATTTCCGAGAGAACGCCGCCACCTACGGCCGTCATTTTTGGCCACCTCGCTCAGAGACCCCCTCCGCCACATGTGTGCCAAGGACCCCCTCCGCCACATGTGTTCCTCTCCCCCCCTCTCCTCTTCCCCCCCCTCCTCTCCTCCCCTCCTCTCCCCCCCCTCTCCTCCCCTCCTCTCCCCCCCTCTCCTCTCCCCCCTCTCCTCTCCCCCCTCTCCTCTGCACCCCCTCTCCTCCCCCCCTCTCCTCCCCCCCTCTTCTCTCCCCCTCTCCTCTCCTCTCCCTCCCCTCTCCTCTCCTCCCCCCTCTCCTCTCCCCCCCTCTCCTCTCCCCCCTCTCCTCTCCCCCCCTCTCCTCTCCCCCCCTCTCCTCATCCCCCCTCTCCTCTCCCCTCTCCTCCCCCGCCCTCGGTCGCTCTCCCCCTCTCCTCTCCCGTCCCTCCTCTCTCTTTCTCCCCTCTTTTTCTCCCCCTTCTTCCCCTCCATCCCCTCCCCCACCGGGCCCTACCCCTAAACCCCCCTCCCCCTCCGGACACACACCTACCCCACCCTTCCCTCACCCTCCCTGCTCCCCACCTCTCCCCCTCCCCTCACCTCCCCCCTCCCCTCCACCCCCACCATTCCCCTCTCACCCACCCTCTCTCTTCTCCTCCTCGCCACCCCCTCTCCCTCTTGCCCCTCTCTCTGTGTCTCTGCCCCTTCTCTCTCTGCCCTCACTCTCTACCCCCCCCCCCTCTCTAGATGTGACTGCAAGTTGGGGGCTATGTGTCAGTAGATAGGGTGGTTATGGCGTAAAAGGAGCAAATTAATAATATTAATATAATATCAAGGGGGGTAATTAGCGTGAGTGCGGGGGGGGGGGGGGATAGTTAGTGTGTGTGATGCTGCATGCCGCCTCCCCCCCCACAACCGCACGTTGGGGGAACAGACCCAACGGGTCTGCACTTGGTCTAGTTTTAAATAAAGCCAGGTACATGGATAAGAAAGGTTTATTAGAGGGATATGGGTCAGGTGTGGGCAAATGGGACGAGCTTAGATGGGGCATCTTAGAAACATAGAAACATAGAAAATAGGTGCAGGAGTAGGCCATTCGGCCCTTCGAGCCTGCACCGCCATTCAATATGATCATGGCTGATCATCCAACTCAGTATCCTGTACCTGCTCTCCATACCCCCTGATCCCTTTAGCCACAAGGGCCACATCTAACTCCGTCTTAAATATAGCCAATGAACTGGCCTCAACTACTTTCTGTGGCAGAAAATTCCACAGATTCACCACTCTCTGCATGAAAAATGTTTTTCTCATCTCGGTCCTAAAAGACTTCCCCCTTATCCTTAAACTGTGATCCTGTGTTCTGGACTTCCCCAACATCGGGAACAATCTTCCTGCATCTAGCCTGTCCAACCCCTTAAGAATTTTGTATGTTTCTATAAGATCCTCCCTCAATCTTCTAAATTCTAGTGAGTACAAGCCGAGCCTATCCAGTCTTTCTTCATATGAAAGTCCTGCCATCCCAGGAATCAGTCTGGTGAACCTTCTCTGTACTCCCTCAATGGCAAGAATGTCTTTCCTCGGATTTGGAGACCAAAACAGTACACAATACTCCAGGTGTGGTCTCACCAAGGCCCTGTACAACTGCAGTAGAACCTCCCTGCTCCTATACTCAAATCCATTTGCTATGAATGCTCACTAACAATTCACTTTCTTCACTGCCTGCTGCACCTGCATGCCTACTTTCAATGACTGGTATACCATGACACCCAGGTCTCGTTGCATCTCCCTTTTCCTAATCGGCCACCATTCAGATAATAGTCTACTTTCCTGTTCTTGCCACCAACGTGGATAACCTCACATTTAGCCACATTATACTGCATCTGCCATGCGTTTGCCCACTCATCCAACCTATCCAAGTCACCTTGCAGCCTCCTAGCATCCTCCTCACAGTTAACACTGCCCCCCAGCTTCGTGTCATCCGCAAACTTGGAGATGTTGCATTTATTTCCCTCGTCCAAATCATTAATATATATTGTAAATAGCTGGGGTTCCAGCATTGAGCCTTGCGGTACCCCACTAGTCACTGCCTTCCATTCTGAAAAGGAACCGTTTACTCCTGCTCTTTGCTTCCTGTCTGCCAGCCATTCTCTATCCACATCAATACTGAACCCCCAATACCATGTGCTTTAAGTTTGCATACTAATCTCTTATGTGGGACCTTGTTGAAAGCCTTCCGAAAGTCCAGATATAACACATCCACTGGTTCTCCCCTATCCACTCTACTAGTTACATCCTCGAAAAATTCTATAAGATTCGTCAGACATGATTTACCTTTTGTAAATCCATGCTGACTTTGTCCAATGATTTCACCACTTTCCAAATGTGCTGCTATCCCATCTTTAATATATGACTCTAGCAGTTTCCCCACTACCGATGTTAGACTAACTGGTCCGTAATTCCCCGTTTTCTCTCTCCCTCCATTTTTAAAAAGTGGAATTACATTAGCTACCCTCCAATCCTCAAGAACTACTGCAGAATCTAAAGAGTTTTGAAAAATTATCACTAATGCATCCGCTATTTCTGGGGCTACTTCCTTAGTTCGGCATAGGCAAATTGGGGCGAAGCGCCTGTTTCAATGCTGTATGATTCTATGACTATAGAAACAGGATTTACTCAGTATCCATCCAAATGTTTCTGCTCTACATGAACTCCCTTCTTCCTTTCCTCCTCTAAATCTATCAGCACAGCACTCCAGTTCCTTCTCAATCAGAAGTAGTAGGGGTCAGGATCCAATGCAGTAGTGAGGTTTGTGGGAGGCTGAAAATCAATACAGAAGTCAATTACATTAAGATCAGTGGACAGGATAGGCATTAACATGGCAGGGAATGAGGAAAGACAGTTGAATTAAATTGCATTTATTTCAATGCAAGAGTCCTGTTAGGTAACGTGTATGAACTCAGAACGTGGATAGAGGCATGGGCCTGGCACATGGTAGCCATTACAGAAACCTGGGTAAAGGAGGGACAGGATTAGCAGATTAATGTTTCAGAGGATAGCTACAAGCGAGGTGGAAGTATGGGTTATAGAGGAGCGGGAGCACAATAACACCATTTGAAAGACATTTGAACAAGTACATGGATAGGAAAGGTTTAGAGGGATACAAGCCAGGAATGGGGAAATAGAGTCATAGAGTAATACAGTGTGGAAACAGGCCCTTCGGCCCAACGCCCACACTGGCCAACATGTCCCAGCTACACTAGTCCCGCCTGCCTGCGTTTGGTCCATATCCCTCCAAACATGTCCTATCTATGAGCCTGTCCAAATGTTTCTTAAACGTTGCAATAGTACCTGCCTCAACTACCTCCTCTGGCAGCTCGTTCCATACACCTACCATCCTTTGTGTGAAAAAATTACCCCTCAGATTCCTATTAAATCGTTTCCCCTTCACCTTAATCCTACGTCCTCTGGTCCTCGATTCTCCCACTCTGGGCAAGAGACTCTGTGCACCTAATAAGATTCTCTCTTATTGCTTGCCTTGGTCAACATGGATGAGTTGGGCCGAAAGATGTGTTTCTGTGCTGCATGACCGTAGGACTCCAGGTCTGTTCAGTGACTGTAATTGGACTCAGCAAAAATATTGTGCTTTTTAGTTCCTGTAGAACAATTCTTTAGATTGATCAGACTTCAACTTTTGACCTCTCATCAGATACTTTGAGATGCAGCAGTAATCTTCCATTCTGGATATTGTTACTTCACTAGAGCTAGGGAATGGCATTTTGGGGAAACGCTGACTTGTGGAAGCAAGCAGAGGCTTGTTGGTTTCTTATTTTCAGAAGAGTGAGTTGCTGACATGGGCCTCTGAGGCATTGCTGCAAATTATTTCCCTGATCTGGATACCATGGTGATTTTGTTTTTAAAAGCAGAACAAACCACTGAGGTTCTCAGTTTCGCTGGCTGAATTCTCTTGTAGCTGCTCCCATTCAGTGGCCTGCTTTTTGCTCTTGAAGCAATTTTTTTCCTTTGCTGGGACGGTATATGTTATAAATTGGGAAGGGCAGCAAAAGCCAAGAATATAGTAGAATCTATTCACATCTGACATACCTTGTGCATGTGGCACCGTGAAGCTATCTGCAATATACAAGGTAAGTTATATGCAGACACAAACGACTGCAGATGCTTGAATTCTTAAGCAAAAAACTAAGTACTGGAGGGACTCACCAGGTCAGGCAGTATCTGTGAAAGGAAATGAACTGACGATATTTCAGATTGGGATCCTCCTTCAGGCAGTGGTAGAAATATCAGAGAATGATGTGTTGGTTGTGGAGGCTGATGGAATGAATGGTGAGGACCAGGGGAACTCTATCCGTCTTGTGGGGCTGAGGTGACTGTGAGGATGCAGGAGATATGGGTGAGGGCTCCATCCACAACAGCAAATTCATGTTTACTGAAGAAAGATAACATCTCAGATATCCTGGAGCTGAAAGCCTCATCTTGAGAGCAATGCAAAACCAGAGTAAGAGATGGTGTCCTTGCAAGACATGTCCACTGATTCTGAAGGATTGTGACCCAAATCATCGTCTGTCCATTTCCTTCTCCAGATACTACCTGACCCACTGAGTTCCTTCAGCGCTCAGTGTTTTTTTGCTTTAGATAAATTATGTGTTAGCAGTAATTGTAAGGACAAGGGGTCAGCGAAAACCCCCCAAAAAAACTGTAACTAGAGATCTAACGCAAAAACATAAAATGTTGGAAACACTCAGCATGTCAGGCAGCAGCTATGGAAAGAGAAACAGAGTTAATGTTTTAGGTTCAAGGCCAGCTGAGTTATTTTACCATTTCTGTCGCAATGGGGTAATGAGTTATTTGGGGTTCAAAGTGCCTCCAAGAGGGGCATGTTCAGTGTTTGGGTTAGGAAAAGGCAAGTTATTTTGATAGGCAGGTTGAGAGAGTGGGCAACTTTGTTGACTTTTTTTTGGTGTGCAAATGAAGAACATATGTCAATGGTATGTTCGCCTCATTCACTCTATCAGCGATGCTGGTGCACAAGTGTATTAGAGTCATAGAGTGATAACAGTGTACGTTCTCCCTGTGACTGCGCGAGTTTTCTCTGGGTACTCCGGTTTCCTCCCACACTCCAAAGATGTGCAGGTTTGTGGGTTCATTGGTTTTAGTAAAATTGTAAATTGTCCTTAGTGTGTAGGATATTGTTAGTGAATGGGGTGATCGATAGTTGGTGTGGACACGGTGGCCCGAAAGGCCTGTTTCCGCACTGTATCTCTAAAGTCTAAAGATTAAGTAAACAACAATCTTCAATGTAATCACCAGACCATAACTAGTAATCTGCCACATTCAGAAGAGGCAAACAATAAATGATCTTAACCCTATGTTTCATGACAGAATGAGAGAATATGTTTCTATGTTTCTATGAGAGTACAAATAGATCAACATAAACACGTCTTGATTTTGCTGTTGTGAGTTAATACCAACCATAGCTTAGCACCTTCTACAGATCTGTGTGTGATGATGATAAGGAATCTTCTGCAACTTTCCTATTGCCAGGATTCAATGTACCTAATCATTGCATGTATATATGTATGTATGTATTATATATGTATGTATATAACTCCACCGTCCCGCTGAAAAGTGTAATTAATTGGCCATGCACAAGACTATGCTCTTCATAGAAATCAGCTGGACTGAAGGTTTATACTCATATACCCATATTGTTCAAAAATTACATCCAGTATGGAAAAGGCATCTTAAATAAAACCTTTTACATGTTCTGTGTATCTTTGTCACCAGCTCCATCTTGTATTCTTCCAGCTCCTTTATGTCACCAGTTTTGTCCCCTGTACCTCCAGCTCTACCATTTATACTTGATGTCCAGTACCCTGAAATCACCAGCTGGTACCAAATGCCGTTTAGTTATATTTGTCTGATGATTTTGCTTTTAAATTCTGTGTTACTTTAAATGCTAAATCAATTCATTTCTTTAAGACTGCTTGATTCACGGAGCAATATTTTTGCTGTTGGTGTGATCTTGTACAGCAAATAATAGTGTTTGCTGTCCAACAGGAAGATGGGACAGATGAATGTGTGACTGAGAAATTAGTGCAGGGGCAGGAAATCATATTTTTGGAACATTGGGAGAGGGACCTGTACAAGAGGGATGGGTTGCACCTGAACTGGAGGGGAACCAATATCCTGGCAGGCATGCTTGCTAGTGCTATGCAGGTGAGTTTAAATTAGATTAGCAGGGGATGGAGGGGGGAAGGTCGGGATCCAAAACTGGACTGAGACAGATGTGGGGCTAGAAGTCGGTATAGATGGTGATGAAGAATGTTCAATGGACAGGATAGGCAGGAGCACTTCAGGGAGTGAGGAAGGACTGTTGCATGGAGTTGCACCTATTTCAATGCAAAAGACCTGATGGGTAAGAATGTTGATCTCAGGGTGTGGATAGGTGGTGCAACTGAGATATTATAGCCATTACGGAAACCTGTCTAAGAGAGGGACAGGAAAGGTAGCTTAATGTTCCAGGGTATAGGTGCTACCAGGAGAGGTAGACATGGGAATAGAAGAGGAGGGGGTGTTGCTTAAATGATCAAGAGAATGTCACAGCAGTAATCCGAGATGACATTACTGATGGTTCGGCCAGCGAAGCTATATGGGGGGTGGCGGTGGGGGGGGGGACTGAGAAATAAAAAGGGGATGGTCACCTTGTTGAGAATGTACTACAGGCCCTCAAATAGACAACGGGAAATAAAAGAGCAAATATGCCAGGAGATTGTTAGAGAACTAATGGGGTTGTCATAGTTGGGGATTTTAAATTCCCCTTTATAGACTGGACTGTCATAGTGCAAATAGTTTAGATAGGGTGGAATTTGTCAAATGTGTTCAGGAATGTTTCTCAGGAAATATGTGGAGGGCCCCACAAGGGGGAGGGCCCCACAAAGGTGAGGGCCCCACAAGGGGGAGGGCCCCACAAGGGAGAGGGCCCACAAGGGGGAGGGCCCCACAAGGGGGAGGGCAAAGCTTGATCTACTCTTAGGAAATTGGAAAGGACAAGTGACTGATGTGTTGGATAATGTGGATGTGGAGAGGATTTTCCACTTGTGGCAGAGTCTCTAGGACTAGAAGTCATAGCCTCAGAATTAAAGGACGTTCTTTTAGGAAGGAGATGAGGATAAATTTCTTTAGTCAGTGGGTGGTGAATCTGTGGTATTCTTTGCCACAGAAGGCTGAGGAGGCCAAGTCAGTGGATATTTTTAAGGGAGAGGTAGATAGATTCTTGATTGGTACAGGTGTCAGAGGTTATGAGGAGAAGGCAGTAGAATGGGGTTAAGGGCCTGTCCCACGAGCATGCGACTCCATGTGGCAAGCGCGACCTAACGTGATCGCTTGAGCCATAAGGCCTCGCGGGGCCGGTCCCACTTCGATCGCCGGAGCCGTATGGAGTTATGCGGAGCTGGTCCCGACATCACGCGGGGCTCCGAAAAACTGACCGTGTTCAAAAATTCCGCGCGGCAACGGCCTGCCGGCCCGCAGCCACCTCGACACCGTACGCACCGCCTCGACGGGCGCAGCGTCTCGACGCCATATGAAGCATCTTGACGCCGTACGTCATGTGCGAACATCCCGCGGACTTCGCTCGAACTTCACGTCACTCACTCGACCTCCGCGCGGCCCCCGCTTCCGGTTTGGTAGCGCTCGCCGCATGCGGGCGCATGCCGGTGGGACCGGTCCTGTACGGGGATCACTCGACCTCCCCGCATCCGGTTTGGTCGCGCTTGCCGCATGCTGGTCGCATGCTCGTGGGACAGGCCCTTTAGGAAGGAGAGATAGATCAGCCATGATTGAATGGCGGAATAGACTTGATGGGCCAAATAGCCTAATTCTACTACTATTCCTTATTCCTCGTGTTGGACACCTCATCTTGAGAGCAGATGCAGCAGAGACGAATGAATTGAGAGTAGGGCAATATCCCTTAATGGATCTGAATGCACAGATGTTTCTTGGAATATCATTGCATTCACTGCTCATGATCCCAATAATACAGGAGAAAACAAATGAAGAAAGGCTGTATTGACCATTTGTTTGTCTCCACAGTCAGCCATAGGTCTAATAAAGCAACAATTCTGTGATTACGTCCATTAAGATGTATCCTCATGTGTCCTGGAACATATATTTGGAATTAATCAGGAAATGTTGCAAGCAACACGTATTCAGCAAGGGAGGCAATGTCTGGGATGGGAGAAACAAATTTGATGTTCTGTTTTAGTTAGCTTTGCACATTTATGTAAGGTATCCTCGAATAAGGTAGGCTTTTATTTTGTCTGGACATTTTTCTATGAAGATTGCCTACAGGAAGGCAAAAAGGGGGCAGATAATATTAAGAAAAATCTAAAGAGATTTTGTAAGTACAATATGGGGAAAAGGGTAGCCAGAGAGATGAAAGGGGCCACTCAGAAACCAAAACGGTTATCTCTGTGTGGAACTGCTGGAGATGGGCAACGTCCTATTCCTCTAGGGGCGCTGCACTGGCAGCAGCCTCTGCCTACAGCCTGTCTGTCATTTCTATCTTTTTTTAAATTTTCAGTTAGTCCAAAGTCTGTTTTGGGGGGAAATTTTAACTTTTCTATGTGGGGGAGGGGGGCAGGGTAAGTCTCTTCCTGGCGGGGACGCGACTATTTCTCCGAGTCGCGTCCTCGCCCCCCACCTCGCGGCCTACCAGCTGGATCGGAGCGGCCTTTCCTGCCGGGGACCGGGAACCGGACCAGGGCTGCTACAGCGGCGGCGCAGCGCTGGAGTCACCGCGGAGCGGGCGATGCCTACCTGGGTCGCCGTTTGGAGCTCCGTAGCGTTGGGCCGCTGCTCCAACATCGTGGAGCTCTGGTGCGGATAGCTTCCAACGCGGGCGGCGCTGAACAACATCGTGGAGTCCTGGGGCGCCTTGCAGAGGGTCTCCAGCAGCAGTCACCACCCGGCGCGGCCTGCGGACTTTGGAAGCCGCCGACTCCGGTAGGAGGGGGCCGACTCTGTGTCCACGCCGCTGAGGACGTCCCGCAGCCCCGACGTCGGACTTGTATCACCCCGGCGAGCGGTCCTGGACATCGGGCCGCCCGTAGCTGCAACTGCGGAGGGCTTGGGGAGGCCCTGACAACGAGGAACGGTGGAGGAAGAGACTGACTTTGGTGCCTTCCCACACAGTGGGAAACTTTGATTCTGCTGTGTGGGGATGTTTTATGTTAAATTCTATAGTGTGTTGTGTTCTTTATTTTTATTGTATGGCTGTATGGGAATTTCATTTCACTGTGCCATCTGGCACATGTGACAATTAAATGTATCTTGAATCTTGAATCTTGAATCCTAATCAAGTATTTCTCCTCTGTTTTTACCGTGGAGAAAGACATGAAGAATGAGGATCTTGGGACAATCAATGGAAATGTCTTGAGAACAATCGGTATTACGGTCGAGGATGTGCTGAACGTCCTATGGCATATGAAGGTAGAAAAATCTCCTGGGCCTGACCTCAGATATATCTGAGGACACTGTGGGAAGCTAAAGAAGAAACTGCACCTGCCCTGACTGAGATATAGGAATCATCATTAAATATGACAGGTGCCGGAAAACTGATGGGTGGCTAATGTGCCTCTATTTACGATGGGCTGCAAAGCCTGGAAACTATGGACCAGTGTGCTTCTAGGCAAGTTATTGGAGAGTATTCTGAGGGATTAGATATGCATTGAGATAGACAAGAGCTGATTAACAATAGTCAGCATGGTATCATACGTGGGAGATTGTGTCTCATGAATCTGAATTACTTTTTTGATGATGTGACCAAAAACGTTGATGAGGACAGAGCTGTAGACGTTGTCTCTGTAGTTTTCAGCATGGCATTTGATACGGTTCCACGGTAAGCTATTCTGAAAGGTTAAATTGCATGGGATCCAAAGAGCTAGCCGATTGCATAGAGAATTGGCTTCATGGAAGTAGAGGGTGAGGATCGAAGGTTATTTTTCGAACCTGAGGCCTTTGACTGGTGGTGTGTCTCAGGGATCAGTGCTGGGCCCTTTGCCATTTGTGGTTTATATCAATAATTTGGATGAGGATGCATGCAGTTCTGGTCACCCCATTATGGGAAAGATGTAGAGGCTTTGGATAGAACGCAGAGGAGGTTTACCAGATTTCTGCCTGGATTGGAAGGTTTCAGCTTCAAGGAGAGGTTGGGTAGACCTGGGTTATTTTCTCGAGAACATCAGAGGTTGAGGGGAGACGATAGAATATATGAGAGGCATAGATAGGGTAGACAGTCAGAACCTTTTTCCTGGGGTTGAAATATCCGTCACTCATTGCATGGTGAGTTGTGGGGGTCTGGAACGCATTGCCAGGGATGATGGCGGAGGCAGATATGATACTGACATTTACGAGACTTTTTCTTGGGTACTTGGAAGTGAAGGGATAAAGGGATGTTGATCATGTACAGGCCAATGAGATAAGTGTAACAAGGCATTATGAACACCACGAACTTCGTGGTCCAAAGGCCCTGATCTTTTTTGATGTCATTCAGACAATCCTTGACTGGACTTTGCTGGCTTTACCTTGCACTAATTGTTATTCCATTATCATGTATCTATACACTGGAAATGGATTGATTGTAATCATGCATTACCTTTCTGCTGACTGGTTAGCACACAACAGAAAGCTTTTCACTGTACCTCGGTACACGTGATAATAACTAAACTGAACTGGTCGTTAGTTGTGTAAGAAGGAACTGCAGATGCTGGTTTAAACCGAAGATAGACACAAAAAGCTGGAGTAACTCAGCGGGACAGGCAGCATCTCTGGAGAGAAGGACACCCATTCCTTCTCTCCAGAGATGCTGCCTGTCCCGCTGAGTTACTCCAGCTTTTTGTGTCTATGATCATGTGTTGTACTGTTCTATGTTCTTTGTTCTTTGTACAAGGCAGGATGAGTAAGTTAGTAGCTGATACTAAGGTGGGTGGTATTGTAGATAGTGAAGATGGCTATCAAAGATTACAGCAGGATCTTGATCAGTTGGGCAAGTTGGCGAAGGAATGGTTAACGCAGTTTAATGGAGATGAGTGTGAGGTGTTACATTTTAGGACGTCAAACTGGGGCAGGGTCTTCACAGAGATTGGCAGGGCTCGAGGGAGTGTTGCAGAACAGAGGGAATGAGGAGTGCAGGTAAATAGTCCCTTGAAAGTGGCGTCACAAGTACATGGGGTGGTCAAGAAGCCTTTCAGCACATCGACCATCATCAGTCAAGGTTTTGAGTTTTGAAGTTGGGATGTAATGTTACAGCTGTCCAAGACACTGGTGAGGTCACATGTGGAGTATTGTGTTCAGTTTTGGTCACCCTGCTATGGGAAGAATATTGTTAAACTAGAAAGAGTGCAGTGAAAATCTACGAGGACATGAGGCCCTGAGCTATAGGCAGAGGTTGAACAGGCTAGGACCTTTTTCCTTGAATCACAGGAGGATGTGAGGTGATCTTAGACCTCATTGACCTCATTGTTTTAGACATCTTTAATATGAGGGAACATTTCTCACTATCCACTGCATCCATGGTTGACAAGATTTTATATACCTCAATCAGTTCCGCTCCAAGGTATACAAACCCAGTCTCTCCTCATAACAGAAATGTCTTGTCACAGGTAACGTCCTGGTGAATCTCCTCTGCATCCTTCCTTTTATATGGCAAGCAGAATGGGAGGGCAATAGAGCAGAGGTTATGACACTGATAGGAAAATGTCAGCTCAATCGATATTGCCTGTCGGACATACTCTCTGGTAATTGATAGAACTGGTACAGCTGGGATGCATACACTTCAGAAACTATGCCCCTGTCCCACTTAGGAAACCTTAACGGAAACCTCTGGAGACCTTGTGTCCCACCCAAGGTTTCCATGAGTCGCCAGAGGTTTTGGTCACTTGCCTGGAAAGCCTCGACCGAACTGTGAGCTGCATCTATTGACCAACCCACACTGCTACCTGCTACCAACCGCACACACACACACAAACACATCGCGAAGGTGGGGGCCAGGGACAGCGGAGGAGCGCTGTCGGCGCGATGAAGAGGAAGGTAAACGGCTGCCACAGAGCACGGTAAGTTCTTTAGAGAGCGCGGGAGGGAGGGAGAGATGGGGAAAGAAAGGGAGAGAAGGACAGAGAAGGAGAGAGAGAATGGGACAGAAGGGGAGAGAGAAGGGGGGAGAAGGGGAGAGAGAAGGGGAGAGAAGGGGGGGGGGGAGAAGGAGTGGAGACAGTTTTAAGAAGTTTAATAAAGTTAGAGGGCATTTTACCTTCCGGCGGATCTTCTAGGTCCTGAAAACCAAAGATCCTACAGGATCACTTTCGACCATTAGGGAGAGTGACCAAAACCTCCAGGAACCTCATGGAAACCTTGGGTGGGGCGCAAGGCCTCCAGAGGTTTCCGTTCAGGTTCCCTAAGTGGGACAGGGGCATAATGTTTCAAATGATAGACTCAAAATGCTGGTGTAATTCAGCGGGTCAGGCAACATCTCTGCATAAAAGAAATAGGTGACGTTTCAGTTCGAGACCCTTCTTCAGACTGAGAGTTAGGGAGAGATAAAACTAGAGGAATGAAAAGGTACTAAGAACATTCGCGATAAATCAAATAATGTGCTCTTTTGCAGAATGTAGATGAGAAGTAAGAAGTAGGCGAGACACAAATATTTAAGGTGGGTGCAGGAGAGGCAGCCTTTGCAAATGCTGTCTCCTCCCCTTCCTTCACCCTCTAGCTGTCTCCTCCCACCCTCCCATCCACCCGCCCTCGGGCTCCTCCTCCTCCCCCCTTTTTCCTTCCTTCTTTCCCCACCCCCCATCAGTCTGAAGAAGGGTTTCGGCCCGAAACGTCGCCTATTTCCTTCGCTCCATAGATGCTGCTGCACCCGCTGAGTTTCCCCAGCAATTTTGTGTACCTTTGCAAATGATTCCCTGGTTACAACTAAACAAACACACAAAACTTTGTCCTGGTGCTTGTGGACTCTTTCCAAATGGTTGACATTAGGTTTAACTCAGTTTGGATTGAAATTGGTAATAATTTACTACTTATTAGCCCAAAGTACTGGTGTTTAGAATTTTTTTTAAAGCATATCTTTGTTCAGGTACGAGGACACCATGGGTACCAGTGCTAGTACCAACCAGCAATCTGCGTCATCTGTCCGAGCACAACCTGAGAAGGATGTCAAACAACCTGTTGCAGTCAGTCACTCTGAGGTTATCAACACCCCGGCAGGGTTGGCCAAATCCTTTGTCACCAACAAAGTGGCACGTGTTGTGATAACGTGAGTAAAAGCATCAGTGACCGCGTGGATTTCCTTTGGGTGCTCGGTTTCCTCCCAAAAAAAAGGGAGATGTGGAGGGAGCGGTCCCTGCGGACGGCAGAAAAGGGTGGAGATGAGAAGATATGATGAGTGGTGGGGTCCCTTAGGAGGTGATGGAAATGTCAGAGGATAATGTGTTAGATGCGAAAGCTGGTGAGGACCTGGGGTACTCTGTCCTTTTTGCATTTGAGTAAAGGGGGAGCGAGAGCAGAACTACAGGGTACAGAAGAGACACGTGCTAAGGCCTCATTTATGACAGAAGGGGGAACCCACGTTCCCTGAAGACATCTTAGATGTCCTCGTGTTGGACACCTCATCTTGGGAGCAGATGCAGCAGAGACGAATGAATTGAGAGTAGGGCAATATCCCTTAATGGATCTGAATGCACAGATGTTTCTTGGAATATCATTGCATTCACTGCTCATGATCCCAATAATACAGGAGAAAACAAATGAAGAAAGGCTCTATTGACCATTTGTTTGTCTCCACAGTCAGCCATCGGTCTAATAAAGCAACAATTTTGTGATTATGTCCATTAAGAAGTACCCTCATGTGTCCTGGAACAAGCATTTGGAATTAATCAGAAAATGTTGCAAGCAACACGTATTCAGCAAGGGAGGCAATGTCTGGGATGGGAGTAACAAATTTGATGTTACTAGTTCTGTTTTAGTTAGCTTTCGACATTTATGTAAGGTATTCTCGCATAAGGTAGGCTTTTATTTTGTCTGGAAAATGTTCTATGAAGATTGCCTACTGATCAGAAATTGTTGCATAATTGCAAAGAACTACTGTATAAGTGAACATAATTGTATATAGATCATAAGGTTATAAGGTCAAAAGTGATTGGAGCAGAATTAGGCCATTCGGCCCATCGTCTACGCCGCCATTCAATCATGGCTGATCTATCTCTTCTTCCTAACCCCATTCTCCTGCTTTCTCCCCATAACCCTCGACACCCGTACTAATCAAGAATCTATCTACTGTATCTCTGCCTTAAAAATATCCATTGACTTAGCCTCCACAGTGTGCACAGATTACAGTAAAAGCTACAGTAAGGCTCCCGGGATGTGCCACGGAGCAGAACGACAGGTGGGCTGAGAGCAAATTAGTGGGCGTACTGATGAGAACTAAGAGGGACCCGATGGGCCCTGCCACTGAGAATAAAGAGGGACCTGTCGGGCTGCACCGCCAAGAACAAGGAGGGGCTCAGTAGAGGGCTGCTGAAAACAAAGAAGGATTCAGTGGGGGGGGGGGCGGCCGAGACCGAAGAGGCACCCAGCAGCGGCCGGCCTGATTCGCTGCTACGAGACGATAAAACTTCTGAAACTTTGTTGGCACCAGAAACATGGCAACTCTTCGTTTACAGCCTAGGTGAAGTCTGCTGTATGATTTTACTCGATTGAATGCAAAAAAAAATTCACTCACTTGGCACATGTGACCATAAAGTATCATTGATTCATTGAATCATTGAAGTGCAACTTGAACCCAAATGAATTAATTCAATGATAAGGTTGTTACTATTCTGTTATGGTGCAACTTATTATTTTTGCGCACAAAGTCTCCAGCAACACTTGGGGACTCCCCCTGGCATAGGGTGGCTCTGGAAGACACAGGAGAAAGTAAAGATATTGGTGCAGTTCTGGAGGCCTTCAGCTGCACAACCAGCTGAGGGCATTGGCTGCTTCTTGTCAATCGCTGACCTGGTATCAAACTCTTCTGGCTGGGCCTAATTCCTGCTGCTGAATTCTCATGTTTATTGCTTGATTCTAAGGCACAATCTGAAGGAAGAATTTCAAGTTCACGATAACTTTCTTAAGGCCCACTACGTCATTGGCAGCATGAATGACAGTTTACCCGAGCATTACCTTGTGCAGGTAAGTAATTTCCTTTTCTGAAACTTGTTTCCACATAAGGTTTAGTTATTAATATGTATCATAATTTCCAAAAAGCACCATGATGTGTTTGAAGCTCCATATAATAGCTCTGAAAACAATTGTGCAAACATTTCCATAAACAGAAGCCAAAACATTTATTTGGAAAACTCTTAACAACAGACTGGTTCCACCAAGATGCAGCACAGAACGCCAGAGGAGATACCTTTTCCCTGTAGCTGTCAAACTGTACAGGTCCTCCCCCTTCTGTTGTGGGGTAAACTGACTGACTCCCCTCCCCCCCACCCCCCTCCCCCTCCCCAATCTTTGCACATCCCCAATCTTGGACTTCCCACTCGTCACTTTAATTTCAGGTTTCATGTGTTTTATGACTGTTGGCAGACTAATTTCCCTCCTGGGATAAATGAAGTTCTATTGTGTCGTATTGTATCATCATATCGTAAAAACATCGTGAAAATCATCTTCTTTGCAATCAGGCTAATGCCCATCAGGAAATTTGAATCCTAATCTTTTCATTCGCCCAGGAATGTTGTTCTTTCCATTTTGCCATTGTGAATAGGAGGCACAATGTGTTAGCATGTGGCAGAGCTCGCAGAGCCACTGCCTCCATGCACTAGACTCTTGGGTTCAATCCAGACATCGGGTACGTGGAGGTTGCATGTTCCCCCTGTGACTGCATGGGCTTCCTCCCACATCCCAAGCATGTGGGTTTGTAGGTTAATTGGCTGCTGTAAATTATCTCTGCTGTTTAGGTTTATGTTAGAATCTGGTTGTTGATGAGAATATAGGGAGAAAAATGGGATGAATATAGGATTGGTTTAAATGGGTGGATGATGGTCAGCACAGTCCCAGTGTTATTAAGACCTGTTATTAAGCTGTATCTTTGACTCAGTGACATCAATGGAAATGCAACTTTTAGCTAAGTCTAGTTTATTGTCACGTGTACTGAGGTACTGTTAAAAGCTTTCATTGCGTGATAACCAGTCAGCGGAAAGACAATACATGATTACTATCAAGCCATCCATAGTATACATCTGCATACTAAGGGAATGGCGTTAGTGCAAGATAAAGTCCAGTCAAGTCCGATTAAAGACAGTCCAAGGGTCTCCAATGAGGTAGAAAGTAGCTCAGGACTGCTCAGGATGATTCAGTTACCCAATAACAGTGGGAAGAAACTAGCCCATTTCCACGCTTCTAAGGTGTGGCCGGGGTGAGACTCGTCCTTGACAATTCCACAATTCTCTGCAATTTCTTACGGTCTTGGATGGCAATAATTCCAAACCATGCTGCAATACATCCTGATAAAATGCTTTCCACAGCACATTTGTAGAAGTTTGTGAGAGTTGTTGGGGACATGTCGAACTTCCTAAACCTTTGAAGGAAGTAGAGGCATTGGTGTGCTTTCTTGGCCATTGCTTCAATATGGGTGGACCAGGACAAGTTACAGGTGATATTTACTCCTAGAAATTAGAAGCTTTCAACCATTTCTATTTCGGCACAGTCAATACAAACTGGGCTGTGTGTACCGCTTCGCTTCCTGAAGTGGATCACTATCTCCTTTGTCTTGCTGACATTGAGAGAAAGGTTGTTGTCTCGACACCAGGTTACGAGGTTCTCAATCTCCTTCCTCTACTCCGTCTCATCATTATATGATATCCGGCCCACAATGATGGCATTGTCTGCGAATTTGTGGAGAATACCAAATGTCCACAAATAAATAATATGGTTTATTTCCCATTGAGCTAATTGAATGCATAATTGGAAATTCATAAGCTCAACCAATTCCTTTTGTTCCTTTAATTAATTTATCAAACAATCCTTTCATGTTGTAGACATTAATTTGACTGTGAACAATTCCGTGAGTGATATCTACTGTTACAATATTTCATTCTACATTCCTTCAGGGGAAATACTTTATGATTAATGATCTCAGTGACAAAGTGGACAACCTTCTCACCATGAATAATTATGGAGCACCAAATTTTCGACAGATTCAACTTGGCTACCCAGTATATGGCATGGGGCAAGCAACAATGAATGGCTTTCACATGGTATTACAAAAACTAAAGGAGGAAGGAAATCAGGTGAGAAATGTGTTTGGTGCTGATTAATGATTCACACTCTTGCAGTAGATAAAAGGAAACAATATCATACATGCTTAGTTTAATTTAGAGATACAACATCAAAACATGACCTTCCGTCCACCGAGTCCACGCCGACCATCGAGATGTGAATCTAACCCATTCACATTAGATCTATGTTATCCCACTTCCACTTCCACTCCCTGCACATTAGGGTAACTGGGTCTCTGGTGCTGTAAGGCAGCAGCTCTACCAGCTACTCCACTATGCTGCATGTTGAGGAGTTTGGTATGTTGCCAGCCTTTGGAAGTGCATGGCTGCAACAGGTTAGCTGTGGTGGAATTTCTAGCAGGTAGTTAGCAATGCTGACAACCTTCTCATGTCTGCCTCATGTAGCAGCGAGTCCAGCTACCAAACTGAAGTCTGAGTGCTACAGTATCTCTTTCTTGCCCAGAGATTCCATCACTTGTCTCAACATGTGCCTTAATTGATTTTAATCTGCTACATCTCTCCATTTCATCAGGTGCTGGTAAAAGCTGAAGATGTTCACGAGAACCTTTACACAGAACACATCAGAGTACAGCACAAGAACGGGCTCTTCAGTTCATAATAGAATAGAATAGAATAGTTTCTTTATTGTCATTGTAACATGAACCATGTACAACAAAATTTAAAAATGTCAGCCAGTCAGTGCACCATTCAAACATTTCTAAAAGCTAACGATACATACAAGGTAAAATATTAAAAAAGATAAACAACTAAAATAAATATCATGAAAATAGCACGCGTAAACACCCAACCCTACATCCTTCTGTCGATTTCACAGTGTACCACAGTCCCTTAGTATGTATCGCCCCTGCGTTCCTTGGCGGCTACATTTAGTGCCTTTATAGCAGTGGGGTAAAAACTGTTTTTAAGTCTGTTTGTCCTTGTCCTTGTAGACCTGTACCGTCTGCCTGACGGCAACAGTTCAAACAGGGAGTGTCCGGGGTGGGAAATGTCCTTTATAATACTCTGGGATTTTTTGATGCAGCGGGAACTGTGTAAGTCCTCCAAGGTAAGGAGAGGGCAGCCGACAATCCTCTGGGCGTTGTCAATGGCCCTCTGGAGCGCTTTCCTCTGAGCCGCTGTGCATACACATACACAGTATGTTAGGATGCTCTCAATGGAGCACCGATAAAAGGACAACAGCAGTCTCTGATTGATGTTATTCTTCCTGAGCACCCTCAGGAAGTGCAGTCTCTGCTGGACCTTTTTCAGCAGCGCAGAGGTGTTCACGCTCCACGTCAGGTCCTCCTCAATATGGATTCCCAGGAAGCGGAAATCCGCCACCTTCTCCACACAGTCCCCTCTGATAATTAATGGTACCATGTCCGTTTTATTCTTCCTGAAGTCTATTATTATTTCCTTTGTCTTTAAGGTGTTGAGGAGCAGGTTATTTTCTCCACACCACACTGTCAGCTGTTCCGCCTCATCCCGGTAGGCGTACTCGTCCCCCCCGGAGATGAGTCCCACCACCGTAGTGTCATCCGCAAATTTGACAATGGTGTTGCTGTGGTGGGCGGGGGTGCAGTCATATGTGTAGATGGTGTAGAGCAGGGGGCTCAGTACGCAGCCCTGTGGAGAGCCGGTACTGAGGCTGAGGGCCGTTGATGTGTGATGGCCCACTCTGACTCTCTGGCTGCGACCCGACAGGAAGCTATTTATCCACATGCAGGTGGAGTGTGGAAGTCCCAAGTCCCCCAGTTTGTCCACCAGTTTGTGGGGAAGGATGGTATTAAAAGCAGAGCTGTAGTCCACAAAGAGCATCCGCACGTAGCTCCCCCGCTGCTCCAGGTGGGACAGTGCAGCATGAAGGGCTGTGGCTACAGCATTCTCTGTAGATCTATTCGCTCTGTACGCAAACTGGTGGGGGTCAAAGCTTCGGGGCAGGAGTGATGTGATATGACCCCGGACCAGTTTTTCAAAACATTTCATCACACTTCATAATGTCGGTGCCAAACATGATGTCAAGACCATTTCTTATTCTACCTAATCCATATTCCTCCCTACCATGCGTATCCATATACCTAAACAAAAGATCATGTCTGCTTCATCCACCAACCCCGACAACACGTTCCATGCACTCACCACCCTCTGTATAACAAAGTTGCCCCACACATCTCCGTTAAGCTCTCACCTTAAAGCTATTCCCTCTAGTATTTGATTTTTCCATCCTTGGAAAAAGGTTCTGACTGTCTACCCTGTAGCTAATACCCCCAAATCAAAGCCACATTCTGGTAAACCTCCTCTGCACCTTTTCCAAAGTGTCCACATTTTTCCTATTATGGGGAAACCAAATCTGCATGTAATATTTCAAATATGACCTAACCAATGTCCTATAAAGCTGCATCATGATATCCTGAGTCTTATACCCAATGCCCAAAGCCCAGCCTGTGAATGCGGAGCAGAACAACAGACAGCCAACCATGCCACCTCTGGGTGCCCGATCTACCACCCACCAAAAGGGGCTCAGGGCCTGGCAAACATTGACGCAGAGACAACAACCTGGCTGCTCAATACCCGGCTTGAGATCTAACTATTCCTTTGGTTTATGTTTCATTCGCAAGAAGAAGAATGCCCTGACCAATGAAGGCAAGCATACCACATGCCTTCTTCACCACGCTATCCATTTGTGTTGCCAATTTCAGAATGTTATGGATATGGACCCCAATATCCCTCTGTATATCAATGTCATTGAGGGTCATGCATAAAGTCTATTTTCCCCTTAAATTTGACCTCCCCAAGTGGAACACTTCACACTTGCTCGGATTAAACTCCATTTGATGTTTCTCTGCAAAATTTCTGCTGCTGATCTATATCCCGCTGTGTACTTTGACAGCTTTCCTCACAGATTTAACACAGAAAAAGCAGGAATGGGGTACTGATTTTAGATGATCAGCCATGATCATATTAAATGGCGGTGCTAGCTTGAAGGGCCGACTGGCCTACTGCTGCACCTATTTTTCTATGCTTTAGTCCGCAACCCCCAGTAATCTTGTTGTCATCTGCAAACTTACTAACCAACCCATCTGCATTTATGGCCAAGTCATTTATATACAGTACTAGACTAAGTGGGACCCGTTCGGTCCCATGTTCACACAGGAGGGCTGGTCCCCCAACGCAATATTCCACCTCGCCACCAATTCCAATATTGGTGGCCAGTGGAGGGGGGGGGGGCTTTCTGGAGTGCTAGTATGGGTGTTGTGGGCTGAAGGGACTGGTTTCCAGAGGGCTAGCATGGACATTGTGGGCCGACAATTCTTGGGGTGGCAGCTCAGTCAATCAAGCCTGATGTGCTGGCAGCTCACTCACGGCTAGTGGGCTGACAGTTGACTCACGGCTATTCCTTGAAATTCCATTTCAAGCAGGGTTCAATACAATACAATACCGTTTATTTGTCATTTGAACCTCACATGAAGTTCAAACGACATTTGGTTTCTGCAGCCATACAAGAAAAGAACCAAGACACACACCAACAGAATTTACACAAACATCCATCACAGTGAATCTCCTCCTCACTGTGATGGAAGGCAAAGTCTTGTCTCTCCCCTGCTCTCCATTCCTCTCCCGAAGTCAAAGTCAAAGCCTCCAGCGGGCGCTAGCAGGTCCGCGGCCATTTAAAGCCGCATCGGGCGATGTAAGGCCCTGCCCCGGGTCTTGATGTTGGAGCCCCCGGCGGGCGCTAGCGAGTCCGCGGCCATTTAAAGCCGCGCCGGGCGATGTAAGGCCCCGCTCCAGGTCACTTTCAACCCCGCAATTCAAGCGGGAGAAGTCGCCGTTGCCGGTGCCCCGCAAAGCAGTCTCCCACCGGGGACCCGCGAGCTCCCAAGGCCACCAAATTCAAATGCAGTTTCCTCCCATTTCAAGCCGGGTGCAAGGCCACCAAATGCAAGTGCAGTTTCATGCCATTTCATCAAACTCAAGTGCAGTTTCCTCCCATTTCAAGCCGGGTGCAAGGCCACCAAATGCAAGTGCAGTTTCATGCCATTTCAAACAGGGTACAAGGCCACCAAAGGGTTTCGGCCCGAAACGTTGCCTATTTCCTTCGCTCCATAGATGCTGCTGCACCCGCTGAGTTTCTCCAGCTTTTTTGTGTACCACCAAATTCAAGTGCAGTTTCATACCACTACAAGCAGAGTGCAAGGCCACCAAATTCAAGTGCAGTTTCCGACCACTTCAGGCAGGGTGCAAGGCCACCAAATTCGTGCATTTTCATACCACTTCAAGCAGAATGCAAGGCCACCAAATATAAGTGCAGTTTCATACCACTTTAAGCAGGGTGCAAGGCCACCAAATTCAAGTGCAGTTTCATACCACTTCAAGCAGGGTGCAAGGCCACCAAACTCAAGTGCAGTTTCATGCCACTTCAAGCAGGGTGCAAGGCCACCAAACTCAAGTGCCGTTTCATGCCACTTCAAGCAGGGTGCAAGGCCACCAAATTCTAGTGCAGTTTCATGCTACCAAGCAGAATGCATGGCCACCAAATTCAAGTGCAGTTTCATGCCATTTCAAGCAGGGTGCAAGGCCACCAAATTCAAGTGCAGTTTCATACCATTTCAAGCAGGGTGCAAGACAACCAAATTCAAGTGCAGTTTCATACCATTTCATGCAGGGTGCAAGCACCAAATTCAAATGCAGTTTCATACCATTTCAAGCAGGGTGAAACGACCATAAAACCATATAAAACCACACAAAACACCACACAACACCACACTCACAGTTCAGTAGACATTCAGTGTGTTCAGTTGAATCACAGCTCAGACCTCTCCCTCCCCCATCTTGCAGAGACTGAGCCACACCCACACTTACGGGTTTTATAATCCCTCCCCCCTCCCACCGGAAGGGGCGTTGCCTTCATGGCTTGATTGACATGAGAGAGATTCTCAACATTTTTTAAACACTAATGACACTTTTAATTAAATCACAGCCGTAAGTGGTAGCGTTTTATCTAAAATCAATATACAGTGCAAACAGGAAGTTTTCAAGTTTAGACTTTTAATCCTGTGCTTTATTTCAAACCAACCACCACCAACAACCATTTACTGTGCTTTATTTCAAACAAACCACATTTTCATTTTCAAACCACATTAAGGGCACTCAAGGTCACTAAACCCACACTCACAGTTTAGTAGAAATGTGTTCAGTGTTATTCACAGTTCAGACTGAGAGATGTGACCTTCTCGCTCCCCCATCTTGCAGAGACTGACTGAGGCACTCAACACTTCCGGGTTTTATGGTCCCTCCGGAAGTGGCGTGGCCTTCAGGAGAGCGAATCTCAACATTTTTTAAACACTAATAATTATTTTATTTTTCATCGATGGGAAAAATCCTTTTGTCCTGCACAGCGGAAGGGGAATCTGAGTAAGATGGCCATAAATCACAGTTGTAAGTGGCAGGGTTTTTTCTAAAATCAATATACAGAACAACAGGAAGTGGTCAAAATCAGACTTTTAGTAATATAGATATCACAAAGAGCAGAGGTCCCAGCACAGATCCCTGAAGAACTCCTTCAGTCAAATACAATCTTCAGCATGAATCGACTCCTTGAACATTGCGAATTAACTAATTATATGGCAGGTATATTTCAGAAATTGGAAGAAGATAAATATGATTGGTCAGAAGGAGGAGATACAACAACATTTATTTTTAATTGAGAGGATATCACGGGCATCCTTTTTTTTGTGGTGGATCAGAGAATGGTGGATCACTGAAACATGCTGCCGGGGTGGTAGTGGAGGCAGGTGATGGCATTTAAGATGCTTTAGTTGGATACATGGAGATGCAGAAAATGGAGGCATAAGGGTCACGTGAAGGTTCAAAGGTTCAAAGGTTCAAAGGTTGATTTATTGTCACATACACCTAGATGTAGTGAAATTCTTTTTGCCAATGCAGCACATAAAAAAGAATACAAACATAACAATAATAAATAGCTTTAACATAAAAACATCCCCCCACAATGGTTCCCATTATGGGGGAAGGCACAGAGTCCAGTCCCATCCCCAATGTCCACCCATAGTCGGGCCTATTGAGGCCTCCACGGTTGCCTCTACGGAGGCCCGATGTTCCAGGCCGTCCTCGCCGGGTGATGATGTTCCGGCGTCGGGAGAGTCCTCTCAGCGGCATGGGAACCCTGGAACGGCCGCCTCCCTACTCAAGACCGTGGCTTCCGGAGCCGACAAGGCCGCGCCGAATGGAGCTCAACTGGCGATCTCATCGCAAGATCCCAGGCTCCCGATGTAAGTTCAGCGCCGCCGCCCGCAGCTCCGCGATGTTTTTAACGCCGGTCCCAGCTCACCGGAGTTCCAGCGCGGCGACCCAGACAAGGCACCGCCCGCCCCACAATGGCGCTCCAGCGCTGCACCGCCGTCCTCAGACCCTCCGCTCGGCCGCCGCCGATGCCGGTGCCGCCGCCGCCGATGCCGGTGCCACCGCCGCCGATGCCGAGGCTCCGGGCGGTCCCCTCGCTCCTCGGACCCGCAGCTCCGCAGCCGCCGCCGCCGATGCCGATGCTCCGGGCGGTCCCCTCAGGAAATGCCGCTCCAGGCCCGCTGGTAGGCCGCGAGGACGGGTCGAAAGTGCAGCCCGGAGAAAAGCTGCATCTCCGACCAGGTAGGGACCCTGAAAATTAGTTTCCCCCTTCCCCCCCCCCTCCCCACACATAAAAAAGCTAGAACTCCTTAAAAACAAAACACTAAACTAACTAAAAATAAGAAAAAAGAAATGAAAAACAGACAGCTGCAGGCTAGGCAGCCATACCCCCTATAGGAAGGCACAGGAGATGAGTTTAACCTGACATCATGTTTGTTACGGACATTGCAGGCCAAAGGGCCTGTTACTGTGCTGCTCTATGTTCATTCTTAATCAAAAAATAGTCACTCAGGAAAAGATTCAAGGAGGAACAACCAGAAACCTGGCCTGGAAAGCTACTTTTAAGGAAAGGGAAAGCAGGGAGTTATGACAGATGAATCTAATGCATTGGCTTAAGACCATTACTGTATATTGAAGCTGGGGAGTGTTGTGGTTCCAATGCAGTCCAAAGAAAAGTGGAAGGACATGACCATGAATGGATTTAAACATTTCAGGCCACATAAGGATGGCACAGTGGCAAGGTGGCAGAGTTACCAGAGATCCAGTTTCAACCTTGACTACGGGTGCTGTCTGTACGGAGTTTGTACGCTCTCCCTTGACCTGCACAGATTTTTTATGGGATCTCCGGTTTCCTTCCACAATCCAAAGATGTACTGGTTATTAGGCTAATTGGCTTGGTAAATTTGTAAATTGCCCCTAGTGTTTGTAGGATAGTGTTAGTGTGTGGGAATTGCTGGACGGCGCGGACTTGGTGGGCATCAGGGTATCTCTAAATTAAACTAAAATAAACTAAACTAAACTAGCTTTAATAATGATGAAGTTCCAAAAGGTCCAAGAAATGTGACTCCATATCCGGAAGAAGTTATGATAAGAATTGTTCAACATTAATGACTGGACACTATGACTGGAATTAAGTTCTCAGCTAATATATTGGCAGCTGTGAGCATTCAGTGATGACCATGGGCCTCACAATGCCAGGAATAGAGCTCAGATTATGCTACTTCCTTTCGGATACCTCAAAATGCTGTGATTCTTGACATTATATCAACAGACTGTAACGCCCTGATCAAAAGATCTGCCATGAGCAATGGCGATTAATACAGGGAGTAAAGTGCAGCAATTAGCAGTTAGATGGAGCTGTTAACAAAGAAAAACATCTCAATGCAGTTCACGGGAACACTATAAGACATTGAAGTGCACAGAGGTATTAGCGTGAATGATTAAAAGAGGTTATATCTAAGTGGAATAAGTAGAAATACTGCATTCTTTCAAAGAAACTTTGAGCAGATTCTTGAATATTATTTCCCCAGGGAATTTCTTCCAATGACAGAATTTACAATAGAGTGTCTGTTGCAAGAGTCATTAGTTATTGGTAAAATTGCTTTCTGAGTTAGTCCATGAGTGTAATGTCATTAGTAACTACATACTAACTGGTAACCGGAGGATGAGGTGAGAAGGTTATTGACAAACTGGGTAATTGACAATGTTGGGGGCCTGGAACACATTGTCAAAGGAGGCGGATATAATAGTGGCATTTAAGAGGATATTGGATGGGCACATGGAAATGTAAGGAATAGTGGGATATGGATCATTTGCAGGCAGCAGGGATCAGACATCGTGTTCGGCATAAACAATGTGGGCCGAAGGGTCTGTTCTTGTGCTGTACTTTTCTATGTTTTATGTTCTAAAAGAGCAAAGAAGAGATGGAGAGGCTTTTTCAAATGTAGTCATGATCACATTAACAGGCTCAAGGGACCAAGTCACTTATTGCTGTTCCTAATTCTGATGGTTGTAACTTGCACTGATCTGGAAAGAGTGGTGGTAAAAGATACGATGATAACTTTGATTATGAAACAGGTACAAAATGCAGGGCTAAGAGAAAGAGGTGGGGAGTGAGAGATTAGACGAACAACTCTTTCAAGCCACTAGTATGACATGATAGGATGAGTGGCCTCATTCTATGCTGTAATAGTCTGTGAATAAATGTGGGTGTCATGTTGACACAGTGATTGGCTGCTAGAGCTGCTGTCCTACAGCTCCAATGACCTGCGTTTGATCCTGACTTTCAGTACCTTCTATGTAGAGTTTCTACATCCCCCTGTGATCACAGGGGTTTCCTTAGGTGCTCTGGCTTACTCCCACATTGGTAGATTAACACCCTATATTTAGGTTTAGCTTTAAGTTTATTACAGTCACATGTACTGAGGTACAGTGAAAAGCTTTGTATTGTCTATGCCATCCAACCAGATCAGATATACCATACATAAGTACAAATTAAGTCAAACTAGAGTACAATAAATAGAGTAAAGGGGAAAATACAGAGTGTAGAATATAGTTCTCAGCATTGTAGCACATCAGTATCATAGATAAAATCCAATGTCCACAATGGGGTAGAGGTGAATTGGACAGAGCTTGTGGGAAGACCGTTCAGAAACTTGACAACAGAAGCGAAGAAGATGTTCATGAGTCTTGTCGTGCAGGCATCCAAGCTTTTGTACATTCTGCCAGAGGGGAGCAGGGAGAAGAAGGAATGACCAGAGTGGGTCAAATTTTTGATTATGTTGGCTGCTTTTCTGATGCAATATGAAGTGTATTTGGAGTCAATGGTTGGAAGTTTGGTCTGCGCAATGGACAGGGCTACATCTACAACTCTCTGAGTAGGTGTTGGCAGCAAACGGGAGAAGCTGACAGAAGTGTGCAAGGAGCATAAGGGATCAATGTAAGATTAATATAGAAATGGGTACTTGATGGTTTCTGTGCTGCAGAATTCTATCTTTACCCATGAAATGATTGGTTATGCCTATTTCACTTGATAAAATTTATGACATCTGTAGTTATTTTTTGTTTTTCATGAACTGTCATGTTTGAAATCTGACCATTTATCTATAATGTGTTTTGCCACAATCTCAATTTAATAGGAAATCATATACTTCAATGTGCGTGAGGAGCCTGTCATTTTTCTTCATCAAGATGATGACTTTATCCCTTACACCCCACGTGATCGCAATGACCTTCAAGAAAACCTCTATAATCTGACTTCGAGGGATCAGGTGGAAAATCTGGAATTAATTATTAAAAATGAGGTATATCACACCAATTTACTAATATAAATTGACATCCTGTTCATAAGGGATTGGGGGAAAAGGAATGAAGGATAGAGCATTGAAGTTATTCCACTGAACTAGTGCATTTATTTTAATATTTGAATCTGAGATCTTATGCTGATAAAATGGTAGATAGTGTTTAAGTATCCTTGACAAGCTCAATTATTCATTAAAAATCTTTCTCAAGGACGGTTATAGCTATAAAACCATGCATGCTTGACAAGGGTAATTTGGGTATTTATGCATTTAGCTCATAGTAGAAAATATCTCTCAAAAACACTCAGTGGGTGATGATATTGTGCTTGTTGCTTTTGGAGAAATGTTCAATTAAATTGGGATAAACGGAAACTGTTTTGAATGTTTAAAGTGAGATAGCCTCGGGTTGATTACTTGCTTATGACAATAGTGAGAAATAAACCTGATACTGCATGTATGTGTTAAGTAGAAGCCCAGATTCTAAACTGAAATATTGTTAATGCTACTGCAGATAGATACCATAAGAATCTATTGCTCAATATTTGACTTGCTCCATCAATGCAGAATATTGACCAGATAAGCATGTCAGGGAATTCAGATTCTGAGTTCATCTTGCCATCTTGCATCATACATCCATGATGCAAGATGAACTCCTTCAGTCAGTTGAAACAAATCTAGAATGTGTGCTGGGTTGCAGGTAAATTCAGTGTTGTCACAGTGTTGTGCAGGAAAGAACAGGAGACTGAAGTTGCTAAATTATAGGCACACTAAACCTGTGCACGGACAAAATTATGGACAAAGCAGCAAGGATGATAACCTGGTTGTATAGTGTGTTTGATGAGGCACTGTGTGTCGTGGATGTACTAAGATTTGACCTCGCATTTGAGAGAATAATGACCAGTGTATTCTGGACAAGTACAGCACTTGCTTCAGAATCACTCTTACCATCTCAATGACCAAGTAAGCAAAAAATAGATCACAGCCGAGCACATCCTTTGCATGCATTGGATGGATATTTCTGTCGATAAATGTTCTTAACCTCTTGGAAAAAGCCACTTCTTGAACTACAGAGCATCTTGATTAAATTGAACGATCAATGGGGCTGCTGCACTAAATCAAAACGATTTCCCTGAAACTGTTGACATTGAGGTGTGATCTACTAAGCCCCAGTTTCTCCAAAAGGCTTATGTTAAAAGATAACAGAAATTGAGTCATTTGACAAATTAAAAACCCCATCTATGAGATAACTTTCAGGTTAAAACTTAAGGTTGATGTTGAACCCTGGCAGCATCCAGAATTAATGCAATGATTTAATCAATAAAGCAAGGGCTGTCCTTCAACTGTTGTTACAGCAAACCTGCAATAAAAGCTCCTGACACTGAAGAAATCCCCAGCGAAGCCACTAAGGAAATGAAACATGTCTGTCCATAGTGCCTCACCACTGTGGTCAAATCTAAATCAATGATTTTGAATTTCTGTATTAAATCACACGATAATTGTTTCTGCTGTCAATTATGTAAATGAGGATGGTATTTCAATCTTAATCTTGTTACATCAATAAAGGGAATATATTATTCTGCATTGTCTTGTATCAAAGGGGATCAGGAGGCCAGGAAGAATCCGGCGTCCTAATAATTGTTTCTTTTCCGTTGCATTTAGCTGTTGGATTTTGCTGTTTTGAGCAACCAAACTTATTTTGTTTATCATGGCACGGAGCAATTTGTTACTGAGCCTCTCCCAAAGACAATTGAGAATGTGGAGGATGTTCGTATTTCAGAAGAGGTCTACAGAGGCCATGTCTTTACAATGCCATACTTCAGGTACTTTTATTAATGCGAGTTTTAAAATAGTGGCTTGGATTCCTTCCAAACATTGACCACAATTCCTTCTTTTAATTGGCCAATCAGGTATCAATTTCAGTGAAATGTTCTTTATCAAAATAGTTACAAACCTGTTTGAACATTTTGAGGAGGTAACAAAAGTGATTGATGAGAGTTGGGCAGTAGATGTTGGCTACATCTGGCCAAAATGTTCCCCATGGTAGGCTGATCCAGAAGATTAATATGTATGGGATCCCTGGTGACTTGGTTCTGCCTGCTTCCATGCCGTATGACTCTCTGACTTGCTTGAGTTCCCAGCTAAAAGTGGTTTGATCAAGCTGTCCTGAAAGACTTGCAGACATAATCTCTGGTGATGCTCATGTTGGGAAATCTGGACTGTCAAATAACTTTTCTTTTGTATGAAATCTAAAGTAAAAAGTAAAGTATCCTTTATTATCATTCAAATGTTTAGTTTGAACGAAACTACGTACCTTGCAGCCATGACAGAGAATAAAATAACAGAACAGTAACACAATGAACACAGTTTAACATCCACCACAGTGAGTCTACCAGGCAACTCCTCACTGTGATGGAAGGCAAAAGTCTTAAAGTCCTTAAACCTCAGCTCTGCTTGCCCTTTTAAGTGTTTCAGAGGAATGACAAAGATCCAGGACAATATGAGCGCAGTTCTCATTGGAAACCCAGCTACTTTTCCTTTTCTCATCTCAGAGCAATGTCTTGCTGCTGTATTTGGAACTTTGCTGAGTACAAAATGGTGGTACAACTATTTATCTTAAATAAACAGAGCATTGCAATATGTTTAAATTCAATCTCGTTTTGGCACACAGAAAACAGCATGTGTCAGAATGCAGTTCATTGGATGAACAATAAATAGCAATAGATTGTTGGGTGGACCCAGCAATCAGGCAGCATTAGTGGAAAGAGAAACAGAAACAGAAACAGACTGTGTCCCAGGTTGAAAACCCTTTGTCAGGACTTTGTAAGATAGAAAACAATATATTTACAAGCTGGAGAGAAGGTGGAGGGGGAAGGAATAGGACAAAGTAATAGGACAAAGTAATAGGACAAAGTGAATATCTCTGACAGGGTACGGGCAGGGTTGCCGAAAGGGCATATGTTGGATTAATAATCTGCAATGCTTGCTGTTTCCCAGGTATAAACGACTACCTCTGCCTGTTGCTGCCACTCTGGAAGAAGCAGACTTTGATTCCTTCATTAGTACTGTCAGGGTAAGTTATAGGAATATGCGAGGTGTAATTGATTCCCAAGTGTGAAGAGGTAAATGTATCTCATGGCACTGGTACAAAGAGGATAGAAATTTGCAAGATGTTGAAAGATTAAATCGCACCACATGTTTTTGTTTTCAAAATATTTAAACTGCAACAGATGTTTCAGCCTGAAAGACAGATTAAAAGCCTACATGATGTTGTAAAAGGATTGATATCCCTCCAAATATACCTGGCAGAAGGAGACCGAAACCAATCTACAGACTGAAATATTAAATCTCACCAGTTGTCCTAGGATGAAAGAAAGGAAACTGCTGTAAATGTTGCTGACTGAAAAAGTTTGGTGTTACCAGCTGCTCCAAACTGAAAGAGATTGATGTTCAGGTGCTTTGGAAATGTGGATCACAAGGTAATTTACCTTCTGTGAGGTAGAAAAAAATTCAGGAGAGCTACTACAACTAATATTGAAATCCAAAAATGTAATTTACCTGACATGTTTTTTCAGACCAGAAAAATTATATCAGTATTAAAAAGTCATTTCAGCACAAGCAAGTGAAGAGGAGAAAGTTAAGGATGTGATCGATAGAGGTATATTTAAATACAACGGCATAATTTGCCAATGTGAACACAATTCCCACTGTATATATGAGAGTTGTATCACTGTATATAACTCTCATGTATTCACTGTGGTCCAGAATGAAACTGAATACAAATCAGGATCATACTCAATGACAATATAATTGCAGTTTAACCTCTGCCTGATTGAGGAAGTCAGTGTGCCTGGTGCCCAGAATAATGAAGAGGCCTTAAACATTTAGTAAGATCTTTACAGAGTGGATCACCAATGCCAGAACGCACCACAATGAAAGTACTGCGTTTGCCCATGCCAGATTTGCTCTCCCCTGACAAAAGTGCCCACCAAAACTACCCCATAGTCTGATTAACCTTTGGCACATTTATTTTGAGTCCTATTATTAATTCTGACTTTGGCATAACCGAACATTATTGGTGGTATAACAGAACATTATTGTGATGTCATTTAAACACCTCTCGATTTGAATTTCTATTGATACCATTTTTTCCCTATTGATAAAAGCAGATTCAATCGTAGTTTTCAAAAGGGAACTGAATATATTGTTATGAAACAAAATAGTTCAGGATTTTCAAGGAAGGCAAATAATAGAAAATTTGGCAGGTTATATTGTAACTTTGCAAAACACTGGTTAGGTTGCACTTAGAGACATAGAGTCATACAGCATGGAAACAGGCCTTTCGGCCCAGCTTGCCCATGCTGATCACGAGTCCCATCTGCCCATGTTTGGCCCATATCCCTCCAAACCTTTCCTGTTCATGTGCCTGTCCAAATGTGTTCAAAATGGTGTTATAGATTCTTCGTCAACTACCCTCTCTGGCAGCTCTTTCCATATACCCACCACCCTGCGTGTAAAAATGTTTTTATTAAATCTTTCTCCTCTCACGTTAAACCTATGCCCTCTGGTACTTGATTCCTCTACTCTGGGTAAAATAGTCTGTGCATCTACCCTATCTATTCTTCTCTTACATATCTTTATAAGATCCTCCTACACTACAAGGAATACAGTCCTAGCTTGCCCAACCTCTTCCCAAACCTCAGGCCCTGAAGACCTGGCAACAACCTCGTAAATCTTCTCTGCGCTCTTTCCAGTTTAGCAACATCTTTCCTAGGTATAAGAAGGAACTGCAGATGCTGGTTTACACCAAAGATAGACACAAAATGCTGGAGTAACTCAGCGTGTTAGGCAGCATCTCTGGAGAAAAGGAATAGGTGGCGTTTTGGGTCGAGACCCTTCATCAGATCATTCCTATAACAGGGTGATCAAAACTGAAACAATAGTCCAACTGAGGCCTCACCAACGTCTTGTACAATTGTAAAATAATATCTTAAGTTCTAAACTCAGGCTGACCCTTGGGCCTTGACCCCAAACATCACATACCACCCTCATGACTATCGCTAATCAGCCCTTGCCCATAAAATGCCAGGGCAACTGCAATTTCTTACACCCACCTGGTTTGCCCTTCAATTTAACAGGAACATGCATGCCCTGAACTCTTGTCAGTACATGTTTGAAAGCATCCCATTTTCCTGATGTTCCTTTTCCTGCAAACAACCTACTCCAATCAACTTGTGTAAGTTCCTGCCTAATGCCATCAAAGTTGCATTCAGGTCTGGTCTCCACACCGCAGGAATGCTATTATACCAGGGAAGGAATGCAGAGGAGATTCACCAGGATATTGCCTGGATTGAGTAGGAGTTAACGGGTCCTTTTCAGAATGGCAGGCAGTGAATAGTGGGGTACCGCAAGGCTCAGTGCTGGGACCCCAGCTATTTACAATATACATTAATGATTTGGACGAGGGAATTGAATGCAACATCTCCAAGTTTGCGGATGACACGAAGCTGGGGGGCAGTGTTAGCTGTGAGGGGGATGCTAAGGAGGCTGCAAGATGACTTGGATAGGTTGGGTGAGTGGACAAATGCATGGCAGATGCAGTATAATGTGGATAAATGTGAGGTTATCCACTTTGGTGGCAAAAACAGGAAAGTAGACTATTACCTGAATGGTGGCCGATTAGGAAACGGGGAGATGCAACGAGACCTGGGTGTCATGGTACACCAGTCATTGAAAGTAGGCATGCAGGTGCAGCAGGCAGTGAAGAAAGCGAATGGCATGTTAGCATTCATAGCAAAAGGATTTGAGTATAGGAGCAGGGAGGTTCTACTGCAGTTGTACAGGGTCTTGGTGAGACCACACCTGGAGTATTGCGTACAGTTTTGGTCTCCTAATCTGAGGAAGGACATTCTTGCCATAGAGGGAGTACAGAGAAGGTTCGCCAGACTGATTTCTGGGATGTCAGGACTTTCATATGAAGAACGACTGGATAGACTCGGCTCGTACTCGCTAGAATTTAGAAGATTGATGGGGGATCTTATAGAAACTTACAAAATTCTTAAGGGGTTGGACAGGCTAGATGCAGGAAGATTGTTTCCGATGTTGGGGAAGTCCAGAACAAGGGGTCACAGTTTAAGGATAAAGGGGAAATCTTTTAGGACTGAGATGAGAAAAACATTTTGTAGATGGGTTATGCATGCAACCTATAATGTAGTTACCTCATCACCACTAACCACGCCCCATCATATTAGTATAACTGTAGTATCCTCCCATTGCTCCTCCCACTAGGTTCCAGTACGCCTGAAGGCTGGATGCAGTCAGTGCTGGGACGTGTGTGCCACGTGCTTCATTAAACTCACAGTAAATCTTACAGTGTGTCAGCTATCACTCATTTACATGGTGTCAGAAGTTTAAAAGACTCGCGTTTCCCGTTTACCGGTTTTCATTTATTTTGTCGCCGTTAGTGCCCAGTGTTGGGTTTCCCTCGACATGGCATCTTCATGCCGAAAGCCATCTCCCCTTGTCTTCGACGCTGACATTGCGGAGCGATGGTCAACTTTTGTGATGGACTACACTCACTATGCCAATATTGTGCACCGGAATGAGCCAGCCGCGGTCAAAGCATCACTCCTGCTCAACCTGGCCGGTCCCGACGCAATGATGAGAGCTCAAGCCTTTGTCTACGAACCAGCGGTCCTGGATGACAACGACCAGCCGGTCGAGCCAGCTGAATCGGCCGACGACCCGGTATGTCTTTTGCGCAAATTCGCGGAGATATGTGACCTGCCCTCCAACCGTATACTGGAGCGGGCCAGGTTCTTCTCACGCAAGCAACAGCCGGATGAACCTGTTGAATGCTTCATCGCTGACCTGCGGCACCTTGCCCAGCGGTGCCGATTTGAAACCATGCGCGACCAGCTCATCAGAGACATTCTCGTCACTGGTATGATCGATCAGAAGCTGCGTGCCGACCTGCTGCAACGGCCTGACCTAACCCTAACTCAGGCAATGCATGCGTGCCGCATTGCCGAAGTGGTCCACCATCCTCAAGGGCAGAAGGGGTCTGACAACCGAGCCATAAATTTAACTGGTGTTGCTGGACAACGACGGATGAGGGAGAACTTTCGCCCTCCACAGCGGCCCGTTCGTACACCCCGGGACCCAAGATCTAACAAGTGTCCTAACTGCAATTACGTGCACTCCTCAGATTCACAGTGCCCAGCCCTTGGGAAGACCTGCAATTTCTGCGGGAGAAGAAACCATTTTGCAGCTGCATGCAGGTCCCGTGGGAAAGTGCCTTCAGCTCCCAGACAACTCCTAAACAACCTTCTACAAGTAGATAGTGAGTTGGATTCTCAGCCCTCTGTTGACGCTGCCCCCGACTCTGAGCTCAGCTATTCCACGGGAGATGTAAGTATTTACACTCTCCTCCACAGCCGATCTAGCCTCCCCGATCCTTCTGTGAACATAACTGTAAACAAAAAGTCCTTCTCTGCTAAGCTCGACACGGGGGCAAAAGTGAACGTAATGTCAACAAAGTTGTTCCACCAGATAAGGAATAATGAGCTGCTGATTGCAGACCGCTCTGTTTTGCGTGCCTATGGGGGAGAGGAACTAACACCTGTGGGGAGGGCGACTTTCCACTGCGTGCTGCAGGAATCTTCCCAGGACCTGTCTTTCTTCATTCTGGACAGTGACTGTGTGACGTTGCTGAGCAACCAGGCCTGCCAGGATCTTGGTCTGGTGTCGTTTGCCCCTACGGTCCACGAGGTGCAACCTGTGATGGATCCACTATGTGAGTACCCAGACCTGTTTGATGACAAGTTGGGGAAGCTGCCGTTGGTGTACAAGATCGTGACTGACCCATCTGTGGTGCCTGTGATCCGTCCACCCCACAGAGTGTCTTTTGCCATGAAGGGCAAGGTGGAAAATATGCTGACGGACATGGTCAACATGGGAGTGCTGGAGGCTGTCAGCGATCCAACCCTATGGGTCTCCACCATGGTCGCCACGTTGAAGAAAGGAAAGAATGAGATACGAATATGCATCAACCCCAAGGACTTGAATATGGCGATTAAACGGCCCCACTACCCCATGAGGACGGTCGAAGATGTTGCCGCCCAGGTGGGACAAGCCACTGTGTTCTCCGTCCTCGATGCCAAAAGTTCGTTTTGGCAGATACCACTGGACAAACGCTCCACGGACCTGACCACGTTCAGCACGCCCTTCGGCAGGTTTAAGTTTTTACGGATGCCGTTCGGCATCAACTCTGCCAGCGAGGTATTTCAGCGTTCAATGGAACAATTATTTGCTGGTCTGCCCTGCGCAATTATTGTGGACGACATTCTGGTCTATGGGAGGGATGTGGCCGAACATGACCACAACCTCCGGCGGATTTTGGACCGTGCTCGGCAGATCAATTTGAAGCTCAATCGGTCAAAGTGCAAGTTCCGGGTGCCTGAGGTCACATACGTCGGCCACATTTTCACGGCCCAAGGGTTGAAACCAGACCCGCAGAAAACCAGCGCAATCTCTGAGCTGCCCGCCCCGACAGACGCTGTCAGTCTGCAGCGCTTCCTGGGTATGGTGAATTACCTGGGGAAGTTTATTCCCGACCTCAGCGAGTTGAGCGCACCCCTGAGACAACTCACAAAGAAGGACATTGCCTGGGCATGGTTTCCACACCACCAGCAGGCGTTCGACCTGCTGAAGACGAGGCTGGTCAGCACACCCACACTAAAGTTTTTTGATCTGCTGCTTCCGATCGTGGTCACCTGCGACGCCTCTCGGTTTGGTCTCGGTGCTGCCTGCCTGCAACTCCACGCTGACGACTCGCTGCTGCCTATCTCCTATGCCTCTAGGACCATGACGGACACAGAGCAGCGCTATGCTCAGATAGAGAAGGAGCTGCTGGCGGTGGTTTTCGCGTGTTCGAAGTTTAAGGACTTCTTATTTGGCACCAGGTTCACCGTTGAAACGGATCACCAGCCACTGGTAACAATACTTAACAAACCGATACACTGTGCTCCTGCCAGGCTACAGCGGATGATGCTGCAGCTACAGCGCTTTGACTTTAAAATCATATATAAGAGGGGCACCGAGATGCATGTGGCTGATGCACTGTCCCGGGCCCCCCGGACCTCTTGTGACCAACACCCCTTCGAGCAGTCGGACTTACAGGTACTGAACGTTAACTTCGTCCCTTCTCACCAGCTGCAGTGCTTGGTTGAACATACCGCTAACGACCCCGACCTACAGCAGCTTGCTGCTGTCATCAAGCGCGGGTGGCCCACCAAGCGGAATTCGTTGCCTGCCAGCGTTCACCCCTATTTTTTGGTCCGCGATGAGTTGGTCCTCCGTGACGGTATATTATCAAAGGGCACAAAGTTGTCATCCCGGCATCGCTGCATAGCTTGTATTTTGATGCCGCCCACATGGGTCATCCCGGGGCAGAAGCCACTATCTCTCATGCCCAGGAACAGTACTACTGGCCGGCCATGGCTAAATACATCCAGGCAAGGGTGGATTCCTGTTCGGACTGTCACTCGCTTGCCCCGCATCAGCAAAGACAACCACTTTTGCAGCAGCCGGCACCTGAAATGCCCTGGTCTTCTCTGGCTGCCGACATTTTCGATTGGCGCGGGAGGCATTACCTTGTGCTAGTGGACTCTTACTCGAATTGGTTCGAGGTTGACCTCCTCCCTGCCATCACCTCCGAGATGGTGATCAGCAAGCTTCGCCGCCACTTTGCCACGTTCGGTTCCCCGGTCCGGCTGCAGACCGACAACGGTCGCCAGTTCACCAGCACTGAGTTTCGAGCGTTTGCCACGAAGTGGAACTTTAATCATTTCACCAGCAGCCCGGAGTACCCGCAAAGCAATGGTCTAGCTGAACGGGCGGTCCGCAGCGCTAAGCACCTGCTTGAGCAAACCCGCCTCTCGAACGGGGATTTCTATCAGTGTCTCCTGAACCTTCGCAACATTTCCAGAGACAGTACCATGGGATCCCCTGCCCAGCGACTTATGTCCCGTGTTGTCCGCCCTCCGATGCCTATTGCCCAGCAGTCCCTGATGCCTAAGGTCCTGCAGCCTGCTGATGTCCAGAAACGTATTGCCCTGAAGCACGAGATCCAGCGACGATCGCACGATAAATCCTGCCGCCCTCTTTCGCCACTGATGCCTGGACAGGTCGTCCGTTTGCAAACGCCCACCGGCTATTCCCGACTTGCCACCGTTGTCGGGTTTGACAGCGCGCCACGGTCCTACCTCGTGGATTTCGAAGGGACTGTATACCGACGCAGCCGCCAGCACCTGTTGGCGGTTAACGAGCCCAAACCACCTCCTGCGGTTCCGTATACCCCTCCTTCGCGTGTCGAGCCTTCCTCCACTAATGTACCATCTGCTCCCTGCATGCCGCGGTCGGTCCTCTTGCCTCGGGTAGCCCCCCCTGCTCCTCCCGGTTTTGCTCCCCAGGCTCTGTTGTCCCCTGCAAAATCTTCTCTCTCTCCAACTTCAGCTCGTTCTACCCCTTCGTTCTCACCTGGCTCACCTGTGCCTCTCCGTTCCCCCTTCAAGCTGGGTTCCCCACCCATCTTCTCTCCCCCTCCTGTTTCTGTTCCTGTCCCTCCTCCTATTCTTTCGGGTGGGGAGGGTGAAGGTGCTGTGCGCACTCGCTCAGGTCGGATTGTAAAACCTCCGGCACGCTACGGAGAGTTTGCTTAGCTTTGCAGGTTCTGTATAATAAACCTGCCACTGTAGTAACTTGTTTAAATCGTAAGGGAAAGGATGTAGATGGGTTATGCATGCAACCTATAATGTAGTTACCTCATCACCACTAACCACGCCCCATCATATATTACTATAACTGTAGTATCCTCCCATTGCTCCTCCCACTAGGTTCCAGTACGCCTGAAGGCTGGATGCAGTCAGTGCTGGGACGTGTGTGCCACGTGCTTCATTAAACTCACAGTAAATCTTACAGTGTGTCAGCTATCACTCATTTACACATTTTTTACACAGAGAGTGGTGAATCTCTGGAATTCTCTGCCACAGAATGTAGTTGAGGCCAGTTCATTGGCTATATTTAAGAGGGAGTTAGATGTGACCCTTGTGGCTAAAGGGATCAGGGGGTATGGAGAGAAAGCAGGTACAGGATACTGAGTTGGATGATCAGCCATGATCATATTGAATGGTGGTGCAAGCTCGAAGGGCCGAATGGCCCACTCCTGCACCTATTTTCTATGTTTCTATTGGAAGACTTAGTTTATGAGATTGGATAGACTGGGCTTATTATCCCGAGGGTGAAGGGATTTCATTGGTGATCTGTTATAAGGGGCATAGATAGGATAGAGAGTCAAAATCTTTTTTCTGAGGGTAGGTGTGTCAAAAACATGGGCATAGGGTTTACAGGGAGCAGAAGGAATTTTAAAGAGGATATGAAGAGAACATTTTTCACACAGACAGTGGTTGATATCAGGAACTCGCTGCCAGAGGAGCTGTTGGATCAGATACAATTTTTACATTTTACATAAGAGATACATAGACAGGCACTTGACTAGAAAAGGGATTGAGAGATACAGACTTAAACTGAACAAATACAATTAATATCGATGAGCAAATGTTTTGCCATGGACACTTTGGGGGGGGGGGGGGGGGGAGAGGTTCAAAGAACTTACACTAGCAAAATTAGATAAATGGCCTTAATCTGGCTGTAATATTCCGTCATTTTAAAGAACAGAATTTTATTTATGATAATTAAGGTGGGTCATTAATTTAAATAGGCTCTGTGCTCCACTAAAACACTTTTTTTTAATAGATGATATGTATTTTTGAAGTTTAATTGACCAATTGGGAACTAACTGATCTTAGTTTGAATGAATATGTGGCCTCTGGAGGTCTGACCCTTGTATTAAACAATGCACGTTCAACCCATGTTACTTATACATCAGGCAAATTTATCACTTGCAAGCTTTGGCACTGTTCAAACTTATCTCCTGTTATGATTTTCCAGGACTGTCCAAATATGATTTTCAGGGCCGGTCCTAAACCACCTCCTGCTCTACTCTTTAGTTGTCAAACAGGAGTTGGACGTTCCAATCTTGGAATGATATTAGGTGCACTGATCATAGCACACAGGACGCAATTTCCTCAGATGGAAAGGTAAGACATTTGAAACAACTCAAAATGATATCCAAGCTAGGAAGTGATAATGTTTCTGTTCATGTTAATCGAAGGTCACAAAGCTTTTGGAGCCTCATCAACAAAGCAGGACAATAACAGTAAGTACAAACATTGTTTTGAATTGCAGGAGAGATCTTCACTGCCAAAACTCTTCTAAATGATAAGAAGTGGGAAGGGGGAGGGGATGGAGAGAGAGGGAAAGCAAGGGCTATTTTAAGTTAGAGAATTCAATGTTCGTACCGCTGGGGTGTAAGCTACCCAAGCGAATATGAGGTGCTATTTCTCCAATTTGCGCTGGGCCTCACTCTAACAATGGAGGAGGCCCAGGATCAGCCATGATCACATTGAATGGTGGTGCTGGCTCAAAGGGTTGAATGGCCTACTCGAATGCACCTCGTGTCTAAAGGTCAGATTGGGAATGGGAGGGGAATGAAAGTGCTGAGCAACCGGGAGATTAGGTAGGTTAAGGTGGAATTAGCGGTGGTGTTTAGTGAAACGTTCGCCAAGCCTTGATCTCGCCGATGTACAGAAGTTGACACCTGGTACAGCGTATACAGTAGATGAGGTTGGAGGAGGTGCAAGTGAACCTCTACCTCACCTGAAAAGACTGTCGTGGTCCTTGGATGGATGTCGAGGGGGTAGGTAAAGGGACAGGTGTTGCATCTTCTGCGGTTATTGGGGAAAGTACCTGGGGAGGGGGTGGTTTGGATGGGTAGGGACAAGTTGACCAGGGAGTTGCGGAGGGAACAGTCTCTGCGGAAAGCAGAAAGGGGTGGAGATGGGAAGATGTGGCCAGTAGTGGGATCCCGTTGGAAGTGGTGAAAGTGTTGGAGGATTATACGTATGCTCCAACACTTTCGCCACCTCCAATGGGATTCCACTACTGGCCATATCTTCCCATCTCCTTTCTGCTTTCCGCAGAGACCGTTCCCTCCCCTTCCCCTTCCCCTTCCCAGTTCTCCCACCAGTCTTACTGTCTCCGACTGCATTCTATCTCTGTCCCGCCACTCCCCTGACATCGGTGTGAAGAAGGGTCTCGACCCAAAACGTCGCCCGTTCCTTTTCTCCAGAGATGCTGCCTGTCCCGCTGAATTATTCCAGCATTTTGTGTCTACCTTCGATTTAAACCAGCATCTGCAGTTCTTTCCTACACATTTCATTACTGTTTGATCTCAACTGTGGAAATTTAATTATTTAAATTAAAAAATAAACAATATAACAATAATAATAATAATAAAATTAAATAATAAATAAACAAAATAATGAATTTAATTATTTTATTACATAGCTAATAATGTCCAACATAATTTAATTGAGCAGCCTTTGTAAATTCATAACAAATGCTTAATTGTTCAGGAATATTTAATAATCAGATGCATTTTTATATATGTAGATCTGTGGAAGAAAATATTTCTAGCCCAGAAAGGCAGTTTCAGCTTGTTGAAAAATATATGACTCTCTTTCCCAATGGCCAGAGAATTGTGGAGGAGGTGAGTACTATGCCCTGTTTACTTTTTGTGAGATGATTTCATATTCTGTGTAATTTTATGATAAATCTTATGTTCTATCACCTTGGGAGGTTCAAATATACTCTTCTTCCTCTTCCTACTTTCTCAGCTCATATCAAAAATGAACTAACATTATTATTTAAGAAACAATCAATGTTTTCAAACTGAAATTCAATCAGGATTAGATCAGATAAATGCACAGCCTTTTGCTGAGAGAAGGGGAATTGAGAACCAGAGGGCATAGGTTTAAGGTGAGGGGGGAAAGATTAGATGGGAACCTGAGGGGTAACTTTTTAACACAAGAGTGGTGGGTGCATAGAACGAGCTGCCAGAGGAGATAGCTGAGGCAGGTACTATTGCAACATTTAAGAAACATTTAGACAGGTACGTGGATTGATAGGTTTAAAGGGCCAAACAAAGGCAGGTGGGACTAGTATAGATGGGGCATGATGGTTGGCAAGGGCAAGTTGGGCTAAAGGGTCTGTTTCCACGTTGTGTTTCAATGCTACAAACGCATTTACCTCCCCCAAGAAGTTGCTCTAAACTAGTATTAAAATGTAGAACATACAACATAGACCAGGACAGCACAGGAATGGTCCCTCGAGCCCAGTGTTTGTGCCAAACTTAATGCCAAATTAAATTAAACTCATCTGCCTGTACATGATCCACATCAACCCATTCCTTGCATATCCGTGTACCTATCTAAAAGCTTTTTAAATACCCCTATCGTAACTGCCTCCACCACCATTTCTGACAATGTGTTCCAGGCCCCTTCTGCTTTCTGTGTAAAAAAGAAACCCCATGCCCCGCACATCTTCATGAAACTTTCCCCCTCTCACTTTATAGTTTGTGCTCTAGTGTTGGACATTTCTACCCTAGGAAAAAGGTTCAGACTGTCTGCCCTCCATGCCTCCCATAAATGTATATACCTCTATCAAGCTTTCCCTCAACATCCGATATTCCAGAGAAAACAATCCAAGTTTATCCAACTTCTCCTTGTTGCTGAAATCCTCTAATCCGGGCAGCATTCAGGTAAACCTCCTCCACACCCTCTCCAAAGCCTCCACATCCTTCATCCACATGAGTCATCCTTAAATACAGGAGAGGTGCCAGAGGATTGGAGGGTAGCAAATGTAGTGCCTCTTTTCAAGAAGGGCTGCAGGGAAAATGCTGGGAACTATAGTTTGGTGAGCTGAACATCTGTAGTTGGTAAATTACTGGAGAGTGTTCTGAGGGATAGGAAAAACAGGCATTTGGATGGGCAAGGGCTGATTAGTGATAGTCAGCATGGTTTTGTACGTGGGAGGTAGTGTCTCACAAATCTGATTGATTTTTTTGAAGACGTGAGCAAAAAAGGTTGACAAAGGCAGAGCTGTAAATGTTGTGTACATGGACTTTAGTAAGGTGTTCGACAAGGTGCCACATGGTAGGCTGCTCTGGAAGGTTAGATCTCATGGGATCCAAGGAGAGATAGATGAATGAATAGCAAATTGGCTCCATGGAAGGAAGCAGAGGGTGATGGTGGAAGGTTACTTCTCAGAATGGAGGCCTGTGACTAGTGGTGTGCCACAGGGTTCGGTGCTGGGCCCATTACTGTTTGTCATCTACTTCAATGATTTGGATGAGAACGTACAGGGCAAGATTAGCAAGTTTGTTGATGATACAAAAGTTAGTGGCTTTGCAGATAGTGATGATGGTTGTGAACGTTTGCAGCAGGATCGGGATCGTTTGGCCATGTGGGCGGAGGAATGGTTGATGGAATTTAATACAGAGTGTGAGGTGCATTTTTGGACGTCCACCAAGGGCAGGACCTACACAGTAAATGGTAGGCCTCTGGGTAGTGTTGTAGAACAGAGGGATCTACAAGTACAAGTGCATGGTTCCTTGAAAGTCAAGTCACAGGTAGATAAGGTGGTCAAAAAGGCTTTTAGCACTTTGCCCTTCATCAGTCGCAGTATTAAGTATAGAAGTTGGGAGGTTATGTTGCAGTTGTAAGATGTTGGTGAGACCGCATTTAGAATATTGTGTTCAGTTCTGGGCACCATATTATAGGAAATATATTGCCAAGCTTGAAAGGGTTCACAAAAGATTTACGAGGATGTTGCCAGGACTAGAGGGTGTGAGCTTTTGGGTGAGGTTGAGTAGGCTGGGTCTCTATTCCCTGGAGCGTAGAAGGAGGAGGGGAGATCTTATAGAGGTGCACAAAATTATGAGAGGAATAGATGGGGTAGATGCACAGAGTATTTTACCCAGAGTATGGGAATAGGGGACCAGAGGACATAGGTTCAAGGTGAAGGGGAAAAGATTTAATAGGAATCTGAAGGGTAACTTTTTCACACAGAGGGTGGTGGGTGTATGGAACAAGCTGCCAAAGGAGGTAGTTGAGGCTGGGGCTACCCCATCATTCAAGAGACAGTTGGACAGGTACATGGATAGGACAGGTTTGAAGGTTTATGGACCAAGCGCAGGCAAGTGGGACTTAAGTAGCTGGGGCATTGTTGGCTGGTGTGGGCGAGTTGGGACGAAGGGCCTGTTTCCACACTGTATCACTCTATGACACTCTATCGTTCCTAAAATGGGGCAACCAGAACCAATACTCCAAACGTGGTCCAACCAAAGTGGTGTAGAGCTGCATCATAACTACCTGACTCTTATACTCAACGCCCAGCAATGAAGGCAAGCATACCATATGCCTTCTTTACTTCCCAATGTGCTTGTGCTGCCCCCTTCAGTGAGCTATGAACCTAGTCTCTAAGATCCCTCTGCACATTATTCAGTTGCAAGAATGTTAACACTGAAGGAAACAATACCCAATTCCATTTCTGATTCCTGACATCTATGCTTCCCAGGTAGACAAAAGTGCTGGAGAAACACATTGGGTGCGGCAGCATCTATGGAGCGAAGGAAATAGGCAATGTTTCAGGCTGAAACCCAGTCTGAAGAAGGGTTTCGGCCCGAAACATTGCCTATTTCCTTCGCTCCATAGATGCTGCCGCACCCGCTGAGTTTCTCCAGCACTTTTGTCTACTTTCGATTTTCCAGCATCTGCAGTTCCTTCTTGAACATTTATGCTTCTCATCTCTTTATTGGAGAATCTCTGCCCAATCTTGAAAGATCAGTAAGGTTTTATACTCTCGGCACAAAAATAATGCTTAAATGCAGTAAGATAGATCAAGTTCTGTGTCTGCAAAGAACGAGGCTAAGCCACACAGATGAAGTGAGGTGGGAAGGGGGAATGAATATACAATACAATACAATTCAATTTATTGTCATTTGGACCCCTTGAGGTCCAAACGAAATGTCGTTTCTGCAGCCATACATTACAAAACAAAAAGACCCGAGACACAACACAGTTTACACAAACATCCATCACATCGTTGTGATGGAAGGCAAAAAAAACTTATCTCTCCACTGCACTCTCCTCCCCGATGTCAGAGTCAGAGTCAAAGTCAAAGCCCCCGGCTGGCGATGGCGATTGTCCCGCGGCCATTAAAGCCACGCGGGGCGGTGCTGTAAGGCCCCGCTCAGGTGCTCTTCAACCCCGCAACTCGGGTGGGAGAAGTCGCCGTTGCGGAAGCCCCGAAAAGCGGTCACCCAGCAGGGACCCGCGGGCTCCCAGTGCCGCTTCCGCCAAACCCGCAGTTGCAGCCTCCGAAACTCCGGGGGTCGGGTGGCAGCAGTGCTCAACCACAGCTCCACCCACTCCGGACTCGGCCAGCCCCGTGACGGTGAGTAGTCGGCAGCTCCGCAGCTGGAACCCCAGGTCGTTCCTGCTGGAGGCCGCCCCACGTTGCAGCCCCAACGACAACGGAGACCCGACAAAGAAAAGGTCGGGTCTCCCATGCAGGGGAAAGATTTTAAAGTTACCCCCTCCCCCCCCACCCCCCCACACACATACCCCAACAAAAAACAAAACAAAATCTACATAAAAACGAGACAAAAAATAATAAAACACAGACGGACTGCAGAGGCCGCTGCTGACGAGAGTCGCGAAGAGGGGATGGAGTGATTGTGCTGGTGTTGGGAGCCATGTTCTTAGTTTCCTGCTGCATTTTTCTCTTCATAAAATGCCTATTTTCCATGTGTTTACAAAATCTATAATCAGGGCTCATGTCTGGGTTTGGCTTCTACTGGAGGGGGATTTGGATACATATATTTTGGCAAGGGCTTTGTTGTTTGAGTGTTGTTTGAACTATTCCAGCGAACATTGGACAGATTTTGGGTCACTCGCCTCTTGATTTTCTCTGATTTAAAATCCCACACACAGGCTGGAACAAATGGAGAGGAGTGGGAGAGTCTTCCTTCAATATTAAAGACAACATATGTTCCAGTGCAAATTCATTGTAATAACTGTCAAAAGAGTATCTTATTTAAATTTGCAGGTGGATAGCATAGTGAATATCTGTTCAGAAATGCTCAATCTGAAGGAATCAATTTTTCTATACAAAGATGAAGTCCTGAAATCTGATGAATGGTATCAGAAACCGGTAAGCTTTTATGCATTTCTTGCACTTCAAATTATGCACTTCAAACAAGTTAATGAGATCATTTAAAAAATAATTGAGATTGGAATCTAATCCTTGGTGAATTGTTACGTTTGACATTTGTGGTCACAAAACATAAGCACTGAAAAATTGAAGGGGTTATTGGATGGGAAGCCGAATGAAGGAACTTTGAGTTCAAATCAGAAAGATGCTCTCATGCCAAATAATAGAAAGTATCATGCTCTGTAATATTGACAAATTTAATATTTGTCTTTAATTGTCTTGCACCACTCAGCATAAGGATTCAAGAGAAGCATCGATCAGCAAAACCTTTCAGTCCCTTCAGAGGTACTTCTACCTCATTGCTTTCAACAGCTATCTTCATGAACAGGTTTGAAACTTTAATATCCATGTGAAATTTACTATATGTTATTTGTACAAAACTGAAAATCCAGATTAATTCACAAACAAAATACACAGCGGGCCACAACTCCCTTAATCTTGCTTGATATTGGGTGGCATTATGAAGGAGAATGGCAGAAAGCAGGATTGAGAGAGAAATGTGGAACCTTTCATTTCAATTTGTAAAATGATAGTGTGTGTTGTGCACCCACATTTTTTCAAGTGCCCCAAATGAGTGAGGTTCTGTTTTGGGCTTGGGAAGCAAAGTCATTTATAAAGTACTTTTTATGAAACATGCTGAAATGTTGTACCAACCCATTGAAATGCTTTACTTTGAAATTAAAACCAGAAAATACTTTAGTTCAGACAGTATCGACGAAGAGAGAGAAAAACAGAAATAATATTATGGGTCAATGGTCTTTCATCAGCATGAAGAAAAGTTTGAGATGAAACATATTTTAGGTTGCTTCAAAAAGGAATTAATAGACAATAGGTGCAGGAGTAGGCCATTTGGCCCTTCGAGCCAGCACCGCCATTCAATGTGATCATGGCTGATCATTTTCAATCAGTACCCCATTCCTGCCTTCTCCCCATATCCCCTGACTCCGCTATTTTTAAGAGCCCTATCTAGCTCTCTCTTGAAAGCATCCAGAGAACCTGCCTCCACCGCCCTCTGAGGCAGAGAATTCCACAGACTCCTTTCTCATCCTGGGTGTTCAAGTTGTTGAACCAGGCCATGAAGTAACCAGTCAGCACGCTCTCTATGGTGTAGTTCAATAGAGTATTTATCAACACACTGAATCTCCACTGAATCTAGTGGAGGTGTTGATGAGCTCTCTTTGTCATTGCATCAATGTGCTGGATCCAGGACAGATCTTCAGAGATATGCACACCTAGAAGCATCTATCTATCTATCTATCTATCTATCTATCTATCTATCTATCTATCTATCTATCTCTCTATCTCTCTATCTCTCTATCTCTCTATCTCTCTTTCTCTCTTTCTCTCTTTCTCTCTTTCTCTCTTTCTCTCTTTCTCTCTTTCTCTCTTTCTCTCTTTCTCTCTCACTCTCTCCATCTATCTATCTATCTATCTATCTCTCTCTCTCTATCTCTATCTCTATCTCTATCTCTATCTCTATCTCTATCTCTATCTCTATCTCTATCTCTATCTATCTATCTTATAAAACTGTGTGCCTGTCGCCTGCCGTCCGTCCGGCTGCCTTTCTTCCTTTTGATTCGTTTCCGTCGTGTGATGTCACAATGCCCAATGCTCGCAGATGTCCAATCACAATGCCCAATGCTCGCAGATGTCCAATCGGAATGGATCCATTTACATGGACGGCTGCCGGCAGCATTTCTTCCTTTGATTCACTGCAACTCCGAAACCAGACGCAGAATCGCCGACATCTTTTCCATTTCGGTAGAGATTTCACTTTTCTTTCTAAGTATCCGCTCCTCATTACATTTCGTCGTGTTTAAGTACACGTTTTTAATCAAATCCTTCCCCCCCCCCCCCCAATATTTCAAAAATAAACTGGCTTCTCACCCATAGAAGCAGCACCAGCCCCAGCCCCTGGTGAACGTTCCAACGTGTGATGTCACAATGCCCGATGCTCACAGATGTCCAATCAGAATGGATTCATTTACATATGCCTTTGCAGGAGCCCCAGCCCATGGTGAACGTTCCATTGTGTGATGTCACAATGCCCAATGTTCACATATGTCCAATCGGAACTTAAGAGGGAGTTAGATGTGGCCCTTGTGGCTAAAGGGATCAGGGGATATGGAGAGAAGGCAGGTACAGGATACTGAGTTGGATGATCAGCCATGATCATATTGAATGGTGGTGCAGGCTCAAAGGGCCGAATGGCCTACTCCTGCACTTAATTTCTATGTTTCTATGTTTCCCTCTCTGCACCCCTCTCCCTCTCCCACCCATCTCTCCCTCCCCCAACCCCCTTCCCTCTCTACCCCACCCCCTCCCTCTCTCCCCCCGCCCCCTTCCCCTACCCCTCTGTCCCTCTTCCACCACTCCCTCTACCCCTCCCTCCCCACTCTTCCACTTCTCTCCCCTTACCCCACCCCTCTCCCTCTCCTCACCCCTCTCCCTCTCCCATCCCTCTCTCCCTCACCCCCTTCCCTCTCTCCCCCCGCCCCCTTCCCCCTATCCCACTGTCCGTCTTCCATCACTCCCCCTACCCCTCTCCTCCTCCCTCCCCACTCTTCCACTTCTCTCCCCCCACCCCCTCCACTCTCCCTCCCCACTCTTTCCCCTCTCTCCCCCCACCCCTCTCCCCCTCCCTCCCTCTTCCCCTCCCTCCCCCCCCCCCCCTCCCCCACCTCTCTCTCCCCATCCCCCTCTCTCACCCCCTACCCCACTCTCCTTTCTCTCCCAAATCTGTCCCGTTTGCTCCTCCTCCTCTCCCCTCCCTCCCCTCTTCTCACCCCCCTCCCCCACCTGTGTGTTTGGGGGGTGGTTAATGTGAGTGTGATGCCGCAGCCCCCCCCCGCCCCCCTAATATTTCAAAAAATACTGGCTTCTCACCCATAGAAGCAGCCCCAGCCCCAGCCCCAGCCCCAGCCCCAGACCCTGGTGAACGATCCATTGTGTGATGTCACAATGCCCAATGCTCAGAGACATTGTTGCCATAGAGGGAGTACAGAAAATGTTCGCCAGACTGATTTCTGGGATGTCAGGACTTTCATATGAAGAAAGACTGGATAGACTCGGCTTGTACTCGCTAGATTTTAGAAGATTGAGGGGGTTTCTTATAGAAACTTACAAAATTCTTAAAGGGTTGGACAGGCTAGATGCAGGAAGATTGTTCCAGATGTTGGGGAAGTCCAGAACAAGGGGTCACAGTTTAAGGATAAGGGGTAAATCTTTTAGGACCGAGATGAGAAAAACATTTTTCACACAGAGAGTGGTGAATCTCTGGAATTCACTGGCACAGAAGGTAGTTGAGGCCAGTTCATTGGCTATATTTAAGAGGGAGTTAGATCTGGCCCTTGTGGCTAAAGGGATCAGGGGGTATGGAGAGAAGGCAGGTACAGGATACTGAGTTGGATGATCAGCCATGATCATATTGAATGGTGGTGCAGGCTCGAAGGGCCGAATGGCCTACTCCTGCACTTAATTTCTATGGTTCTATGTTTCCCTCTCTGCACCCCTCTCCCTCTCCCACACATCCCTCTCTCCCCCACCCCCCTTCCCTCTCTACGCCACCCCCTTCCCTCTCTCCACCCGCCCCCTTCCTCCTACCCCTCTGTCCCTCTTCCATCACTCCCCCTACCCCTCTCCTCCTCCCTCCCCACACTTCCACCTCTCCCCCTCCCCCCTCCACTCTCCTTCCCCACTCTTTCCCCTCTCTCCCCCACCCCTCTCCCCCTCCCTCCCTCCTCCCTTACCTCCCCATCCTCCCCCTCCCCCACATCTCTCTCCCCATCCCCCTCTCTCGCCCCCTACCCCGATCTCCTTTCCCTCCCAAATCTGTCCCGTTTCCTCCTCCTTCACTCCCCTCCCTCCCCTCTTCTCACCCCCCTCCCCCCACCTGTGTGTTTGGGGGGTGGTTAATGTGAGTTTGATGCAGCAGCCCCCCCTCCCCCCCCCCCGCAAACGCCGTTGGGGAAACAGACCCAACGGGTCTGCACTTGGTCTAGTTATATATTAAAACAGTGTGACTGCCGCCGTCCGGCGTCGGTCCGGCTGCCGGCCGCCTTTCTTCCTTTGATTCCTTGCTACTCCGAAACCAGACACAGAATCGCCGAGATCTTTTCCATTTCGGTCGAGATTTCACATTTCTTTCTAAGTATCCACTCCTTATTACATTTCGTCGTGTTTAAGTACACATTTTTAATCAAATCCTTCTCCCCCCCCCCCCTCACCCAATATTTCAAAAATAAACTGGCTTCTCACCCATAGAAGCAGCCCCAGCCCCTGGTGAACATTCCATCGTGTGATGTCACAATGCCCGATGCTCACAGATGTCCAATCGGAATGGATCCATTTACATATGCCTTTGCCGGAGCCCCAGCCCATGGTGAACGTTCCATCGTGTGATGTCACAATGCCCAATGCTCAAAGACATTGTTGCCATAGAAGGAGTACAGAGAAGGTTCACCAGACTGATTCCTGGGATGTCAGGACTTTCATATGAAGAAAGACTGGATAGACTCGGCTTGTACTCGCTAGATTTTAGAAGATTGAGGGAGGATCTTATAGAAACTCCTGATTACATTTCGTCGTGTTTATGTACACATTTTTAATCAAATCCTTCTCCCCCCCCCCCCCCCCCCCCCCCAATATTTAAAAAAAACTGGCTTCTCACCCATAGAAGCAGCCCCAGCCCCAGCCCCTGGTGAACGTTCCATCGTGTGATGTTACAATGCCCGATGTTCACATATGTCCAATCGGAATGGATTCATTTACATATGCCTTTGCAGGAGCCCCAGCCCCTGGTGAACGTTCCATTGTGTGATGTCACAATGCCCAATGCTCAAAGACATTGTTGCCATAGAAGGAGTACAGAGAAGGTTCACCTGACTGATTTCTGGGATGTCAGGACTTTCATATGAAGAAAGACTGGATAGACTCGGCTTGTACACGCTAGAATTTTGTAGATTGAGGGCTGATCTTATAGAAACGTACAAAATTCTTAAGGGGTTGGACAGGCTAGATGCAGGAAGATTGTTCCAGATGTTGGGGAAGTCCAGAACAAGATGTCACAGTTTAAAGATAAGGGGGAAATCCTTTAGGACAGAGATGAGAAAAACATTTTTCACACAGAGAGTGGTGAATCTCTGGAATTCTCTGCCACAGAAGGTAGTTGAGGCCAGTTCATTGGCTATATTTAAGAGGGAGTTAGATGTGGCCCTTGTGGCTAAAGGGATCAGGGGGTATGGAGAGAAGGCAGGTACAGGATACTGAGTTGGATGATCAGCCATGATCATATTGAATGGTGGTGCAGGCTCGAAGGGCCGAATGGCCTACTCCTGCACTTAATTTCTATGTTTCTATGTTTCCCTCTCATCACCCCTCTCCCTCTCCCACCCACCCCTCTCTCCCCAACCCCCCTTCCCTCTCTACCCCACCCCCTTCCCTCTCTCCACCCGCCCCCTTCTCCTACCCCTCTGTCCCTCTTCCATCACTCCCCCTACCCCTCTCCCCCTCCCTCCCCACTCTTCCACCTCTCCCCCTTCCCCCTCCACTCTCCCTCCCCACTCTTTCCCCTCTCTCCCCCACCCCTCTCCCCCTCCCCCTCACTCCTCTCCTCCCTCCCCATCCCCCCCTCCCCCACATCTCTCTCCCCATCCCCCTCTCTCACCCCCTACCCTGCTCTCCTTTCCCTCCCAAATCTGTCCCGTTTCCTCCTCCTCCTCTCCACGCCCTCCCCTCTTCTCACCCCCCCTACCCCCACCTGTGTGTTTGGGGGGTGGTTAATGTGAGTGTGATGCCGCAGCCCTCCCCCCCCCCCCCCCCCCCCCCCCCGCAAACGCCATTGGGGAAACAGAACCAACGGGTCTGCACTTGGTCTAGTAGAACATAAAAAGCTTAGTGCAGAGCAGGAACAGGCCCTGTGCACACAATGTCTGTGTCGACCATGATGCCAAGTTAAACTATTCTGATATCCTGATCTGCCTGCACATTTCATATTCCTCCATTTCTCTTGAATGTCACTATCGTGTTTGCCTTGATCACCATCCTGACAAGAGGTTTCAGGCCCTGACCACCCTCTGTCCAAAAAATCTTACCCTCTGCTTTAAACTTTGCTCATTTCCTGATAAAGCCATTCCCTCTAATTTTAGATATTTCCAACCCGAGAAAAAGGTTCTGACTGTCTACCATATCTATCTCACTCATAATTATGTATACTTCTATCGGGTCTCTCCCCAACCTCCAGCATTCCAAAGAAAATATTTATTCGGAAGATAGGGTTCAGAAGAGGTTTATATTCTTCCTGTAATGGTGCAACCAGTACTGCTCACAATACTCCAAATGTAGCTTAATCGCAGTCTTATAGTGCTGCATCATGACTTTCTGACTCTTATACTTCCCAATGTCCTGACAAATGAAGGCAAGCATACCATATGCCTTTTTTAAAATCACTTTATCTACTTGTGTTGCTGCTAGGATCTAGGTTCATAAGTCATTGGAGCAGGGGTAGGCTATTCGGCCCTTCATGTCTACTACACAATTCAATAATGGTCAGACCACATTTGGAGTATTGTAAGCATTTTTGGGTCCCATATCCTCCTCTCCAATTTGCTGGTGTTGGAGAGGGTCCAGAGGAGGTTTCTGCGAATTATCCCAGGAGTGATTGGGTTAATATATGTTGAGCGTTTGATGGCACTGGTCCTGTACTCACTGGAGTTTAGAAGGATGAGGGGAAGCCCTAATTGAAAATTACCGAATAGTGAAAGGCCTAGATAGAGTGGATGTGGAGAGGATGTTTCTACTAGTGGGAGAGTCTAGGATCGGAAGCCATAGCCTCAGAATAAAAGGACATGGCTTTAGAAAGAGATGAGGAGGAATTTCCAAGTCAGAGGGTAGTCAATCTGTGTAATTCATTGCCACAGACGGCTGTGGAGACCAAGTCAATGAATATTTTGAAGGCTGAGTTTGACAGATTCTTGATTAGTAAGGGTGTCTGGGGTTTTGGGGAGAAGGCAGGAGAATGGGGTTTAGAGGGAAAGATAGATCAGCCATGATTGAATGGTAGAGTAGAGTAGAGAGTCCTGCTGGAGGTTGGGGAGAGACCCGATAGAAGTATACATAATTATGAGTGACATAGAGTACATAGTCAAATGGCCTAATTCTGCTCCTATAACCTATATACATAACACCCTTGCCAATCTATGGACTTGGACTCCAAGACCATTCTGCATATCAATCTTGTTCATTGTCTTGCCATCAAACATATAACCTCTCCCTACATTCGACCTTTCAAGGTGCAACACGCTGCACTTGCGAGGATTAAAATCTATGTGTCATTTCTCCTCCAGTTTATCTACATCCTGCTGTATACTTCGACATGCTTCCTCACTGTCTGCAACTCCAGAAATCTTGGTGTTGCATGCAATCCTGCCAACCATCCCATGTATATGTACCTCCAAGTCATTTATATATCTCAAAGGACAGAGGTCCCAGCGTATTGTAAATCCCTGTGGAACTCCACTGGTCATAGACCTCCAGCCAGAATAATGTCCTTCCGAAGGAGTCCTTTGTCCTCTATGAGTAAGCTGGTTCTGAATCCAAATGACCAAGTCACCATGATTATTGTGCATCTTAATTTTCTGGATCAGCCTATCATGGTGCCAATTGACTTACTAAAATCCACTTAGAAACAATGCCTTATAAAAGTGGATATGTATTTGAACCTGTTGATTCTTTCCCCAACCGTCCCGTCGAGGATCCTCAGCTTTTCACTCCTGAATTTAACAATCAACTTGTCGACCTTGCTGACATTAAGAGCAAGATTTTTGTCGCACCATTCAAACAGATTATTAATCTCTCTCCTGCACTCTGACTCATCATTGCCCATAACTCGTCAGCAAAGGCAATATCATCAGTGAATTTAAATAAGTAATTGGAACTGTGTTTGACTACACAGTCATGGGCATAGAGAATATAGTAGGGGACTGAGCATACAGCCTTGAGGTGCTCGTGCACTGATGGCTAGCGAGGAAGCAGTGTTCCCAATTTGTATTGATTGTGGTCTGCCAATGAGGAAGTGGGGATTCAATTACATAGGGATAGAACATAGAACATATTGTGGCAGTAGCTGTATTGTTGTGGGTCCAGATACTTAATGACGTTAGAGTTGACATACGTCATAACCAATCTTTCAAAGGAACTCATCACCAAGAATTACAGTGGGATCCTGATTGGCAAGGTAAATCAGGGAATGGCAAATGCAATTTAATTCAGATAAGTGTGAGGCGTTTTATTTTAGGAAGTCAAACCAGGGTAGAATGGTAGGTAGACGTTTGGGGCAAGAGGAGTGTTGTAGAACAGAGGCACATGTTTGTTTTCTACTCTTTTTTTATAGCTATCTTGCTAAGCAGCCGGTTCACAACTTCACACATTTTGTCCTTAAGAGCACTGACAATGAAATCGACTTTTATGTCATGCTGCCTAGATGCTCAAGCCTGCCCCAACAATCAGATCATGGATGATCTGCTTACACCTCAATTCCTCCGTTTCTGCATGCTCCCTGAGTACAATTTAGTCACTGATTAATCAATATGTATTTTCTTGTTCTCACCACTATTTGTATATAGAAACAATATTAGCAAAACTTATAACATACAGTATGTTTCCCTTTTCAACCAATCAATATAATAAAACCTCTGCATAAGAAGGAACTGCAGATGCTGGTTTAAACTGAAGATAGACACAAAAAGCTGGAGTAACTCAGCAGGACAAGCAGTATATCTGGAGAGAAGGAATAGGTGACATTTTGGGTCAAGATTCTTCTTCAGGTTCTTAATAAAACCACTGCTCTCCCCTAACAGAGGGTGGGGTGGGGGGGAGGGGGGCGGTATAGAATATGGGACAAATGTAGGATTAGTGTAAGTGGGTGGTTAATGGTTGGCACATGCTCGGTGGGCCAGAGAGCTTATTTCCGTGCTGTGACATTCTGACTAACAACGTAGACAGTTCAGAATGGGGAGGGGCTGTTTATCTTCTAAACATCAATTGACTCCCCATATCAATTTTGATCACTCATTTTATTGTTGTAAATTAGTTCCAATTGTAAATGCCAAAACAATGCTACATTTGGATGTAAAGGGTATTTTTGTAAAATTTGTATCCAACCTGTCTTTTTCCATTCCCAGTACCCATTGGCCTTCTCAGTCATGTTCAGTACCTGGATACGAAGGAAGCCTTTCTTCTATAGGCTTTTGAGTGCTATGTTCAGATATGAGATGAAGACACCTGATAAACTCCTCACTCAGCGCCTCTGTGTTCTTGTAAGTTCATCAAAACGATTAAAAATAAAATAGCTTTTTCAAGTTGTATAATTTAATGACTAAAGCAACTTGAGCGTAATTATGCAATATATTTTACCATTAGTATTTAAGTTGATTTTGGACATTATTTATCTTTGTCCTCAGTACAGATAGGTTTTTGTAAATTTTGTGTGCATGTATTCAATATAAGTCAATATTGGCAACAACAGTGGTTTGAGGTTTGATTACCATAATCACATTTTGGTGCAAGGTCAAGGATCGTAATGTGCAGCAGAACATTGAAAGGGAGGCAAGGTCTAGTTGGGGTGACCATGTTGAGAAGGGCCATTTGAGGTCCTATGTGCAGAGGCTTTGATGAGGAAGGCTCTGGTGAGGAGACTGAGTGTTGACTACTTATGATAAGGCAAGGTAAGCTGATGCTTAAACCTCAAGGTAGAAATGGCAATCTGCTGAGTGGTATGCTCCTCTCTGATGTGTGAGAGCTCAGGGAGATGTCAAGTATCCCTGGCGACTACATTAGGAGGAATTGTGTTCAGCTGCAGCTCCTCTCAGACAGCATGGGTCAGTCAGAGTGGCAGTTGGACTCGCTCTGAAGTATACAGGAGGCAGTGACTGTTATACGGTAGATGGGAATTCCAGGCTATACTGCACATTCAGTCAGATAGATGGATGACCACCAGGAAAGGAAGGCTGTGCCACCATGCTACTTTTGTTACACGCCATCCCTGGGTATCGAACGACTTCCATTTTCGCAAACATCCATGTCTTTTTTTATATATTAATGAGAAAATACGCAAAAGTCACTTGATGTCTTAAATGAATACTTCCCATCTTTATAAGCGAGTTTGGTATTCCGACTGCGCATGCCCAGGTCATAGGTCACTCGCTATAAACATTCTCGGCAGCTGTGGTGCTGTTTGTGTGTAGGCCTGCATCTCTTCCGTGGCCGGGGTCGGGTTCGGGTCTCTGCGCACTGTTGAGTTGCTGCTGGGCTGTCCGCGTACACTCCCGGGTGTCCCATCCGTGTCCGGGGGTATCTGGGGAGGCCCTGGGCTTGCAGCCGGCACTGGGTGGAGGCGCTGGCTCCAGCTTGGCTCTGCCTGTCCAACCACGTTGGCCGTCAGCCGGGGCACAGGCCTGGAGCGGTGGTGGCCATGGACTTGCACCCGGCGTGGGGGGGGGGGGGGGGGGGGAGATGCGCGGGCTCCCCCTCAGCTCTGCCTGTCCAGTAGGGGCACAGGCCTGGAGCGGTGGCGGCCATGGACTTGCAACCGGCGCCGGGGGTGGCGGGGTTGGCCGCTGGCCACTAGGTGGGGCGGTGGGTGAGGCTGTCGGCCCATCGGAGAGCGGGTTCCTCTGGAGTTGGAGCAAAGTTGGGCTAGAGTTGGCGCTTCTTCTCCACGCTGGCTGTGGGCCGCTGCTCTGGACCGCTGGCCCGTCGGTCCAGGGCTGTCGGTTGGCCCGGCGGGCAGGCGGAGTTGAGCTGGGGTTGGCGCTTCTCCACACTGGCTGTGGGCCTGGGGGCCACTGCTCCGACCCGGTGTACCATCAGTCCAGACGTCTCCGGCAGCCCCCCGGAAGGGGACGGTCCAGTGGTGGTTCGGCGGCACTTGCGGCGCCAGGGACCCGTGTTCAATCCTGGCTGCAAATGAGGCGCGGATCTGTGTGCGTGCAGCTGCAGAGAATGTCTCTCCGCCAGTCCAGTCTCCCCCCTTCTCCAACTCACACCTGCCCCCTCTATCTCGCTGTTACACCCTGTTCTCCCACCACCTGGCACCCCCGTTCCTCAGATTAAATATATTTTTACACATAAATCATGAATAAAGATAAGAATGTATACACAGTTTATACAGTCAACGCTTTGTTCGCTTTTTCTTTATAGCGAGTGACCTATGACAAATCCCATAATTCCCAGCGTTTTTTTGGAATACCAAACTTGCTTATTTACAGTGGAGAAGGAAACATAAACTAGTGAGTCCAGGGGAGGGAACTGTGATATTGATAGTGGAAAGGAGAAGCTGCTGGAGGTCTAGAAACACAAAGGTGGATAAATCCCAAGGTTTACTCTGATCAGAAAAAGTGATGGAGACTGATGGAGCTTTAGTTTTGTTTGCATTTGATAGGGTAAGTACTGATTAGGGATAGTCAGCATAGCTTTGTCCATGGGAAATCATCTCACAATTTTGATTGAGATTTTTGAGGAGGTGACCAAGAGGATTGATGAGGAATGCAGACATTAGCCTACAACCTTTTTTGTAAACTCAGCAGCATTAGCCCATGTTACTGTAGACTTATAGACTAATGTCTACATAGACTTTTGCAAGACTTTTCAAAAAATATCCTGGATGAGAGGCTAGCTTGGAAGGAGTCCCAGGGTGAATAATGAAGTGGATGGCTTGGTAGTGTGGGACAGAGGCTGGTAGAGGAGGTTGCTTTTAAAATCGGCGGCATAGTTTGCTATAGGGATTGTGCTTCGTTCCTAGTTAGTGTCTTGTATTGTAATTATTTGGTTGAGATTGTCGGTGGCATGTTTAGTAAGTTTGCAGATACTTTTGAAATTGTTGGTGGGCAGTAAAAATGATTGTCCAAGGCTACAAAAGGATTTAGACCAACTGGGGAAAGTGGGCAAAGGAATGGCAAGTGGAATTCAGCTTGGAAAAGTGCAGTGATGCATTTTGAAAATTAAATCAGGGCAGGACGTACACAGAGAATGGCAGGGGAGACTTGTTACAATGAGAGGTCTCGGTGTACGAGTCCCTGAAAATGAGAAAACAGATAGACAAGTTGTTAAGGAAAAGGTTTACCTTCATCAGCTGAGGCATTGACCAAAAGAGTTGCAAAGCCATGTTACAGTTGTAGAAGAACTTCAGTTATACTGTGTTTGAAAGATTGTGCGCAATTCTGGTCACCACTCCAGTGTCCCAGGTTCAACTCTGACCTCCAGTGCTGTATGTGTGGAATAAGCGAGTTCGGTATTCCGAAAAACACAAGGAGTCATGGGATTTGTCAAAGGTCACAAGCGATAAAAACTCTCTGTGCCTCATCTGCAGCCAGGAATGATCCCGGGTCTCCGGTGCCGCAATTGCTGCTGAACCGCCACTGGATCATCCCCGTCCCCTCCCGTGTGCCCACCCCCAACCTGGAGCAGCCAGAGACGTCGGGAGTCGGACGGGAGCGGTGCCCCAGGCCCACAGCCAGCGCGGAGAAGCAGTGCTAAATCCAGCTCAACTCTGCCTGTCTCGCTGGGTTAACCTACAGCCCTGCCCGACACCAGCCCGGAGCCGTGGAGCTAACCCTGCTTCTCCACGCTGGCTGTAAACCTGGGCCGATGTTCCCGTAGGTCCAGGCAAGGCTGGTAGCTTAACAGGCAGAGTTGAGCTGGATATAGCGCTGCTTCTCCGCACTGGCTGTGGGCCTGGGGGCGCCGCTCCCGTCTGACTCCAGATGTCTCTGGCCGCACCCGGACAGGGGAGGGGGACACTCGGGAGGGGACGGGGATGGTCCAGTGGTGGTTCGGCAGTGATTGCGGCGCCGGAGACCCGGGATCAATCCTGGTTCCGGTTTCCTCACATTAGAGCCATAGAAGGAGTACAGAGAAGGTTCACCAGGACTTTCATATGAAGAAAGACTGGATAGACTCGGCTTGTACTCGCTAGGATTTAGAAGATTGAGGGGGGGATCTTATAGAAACTTACAAAATTCTTAAGGGGTTGGACAGGCTAGATGCTGGAAGATTGTTCCCGACGTTGGGGAAGTCCAGAACAAGGGGTCACAGTTTAAGGATAAGGGGAAAATCTTTTAGGACCGAGACGAGAAAAACATTTTTCACACAGAGAGTGGTGAATCTCTGGAATTCTCTGCCACAGAAGGTAGTTGAGGCCAGTTCATTGGCTATATTTAAGAGGGCGTTAGATGTGGCCCTTGTGGCTAAAGGGATCAGGGGGTATGGAGAGAAGGCAGGTACAGGATACTGAGTTGGATGATCAGCCATGATCATATTGAATGGCGGTGCAGGCTCGAAGGGCCGAATGGCCTAATCCTGCACCTATTTTCTATGTTTCTATGTTTCTATTATCCTGAAGGCTTGTGGCTTGGATGGTCAATTCACCACTGTAAATTTTGTTTAATTTCCAGGGATGGCCTGTAATTGACAGCTATAAACTAAAGTAGAAATTGTGTTGAGCGCAAATTCTATGCAGCCTATGCGATGGTAACCCCAGGAATGGTCACCATTAAGACTTGCGGTCATTTTCAGAGAAGCTGGCGCTGACGATGGCTGCCACGGTGTACTGCTCCTTGCTGTTTTGTATGTGTTGTTTCGTTTGTGTCCTCTGTGAAAATCCTACAAGGATCACTTTCATGAGAGAGGTACTCATTAACATCAGACATACGGTACCTCCAAACATCGTTCCGGATTTCTCTCACTTGCTGGATTCTTTGGACATACTTGTCGGCGGGGCTGTGGCTGTGTTCAAGGTCTTGAGATGGAGGAGAACCCATGGGAAGCGCTCTGGAGCGCTCGCCCGACTCCGGCGACGAAGATTACGCACATCACTCCCAAGCACATCGCTCCCTTGCAAATCTACGGACTCTCACCAACAAAGTGGACGAACCGCAACTCCTGCGCCAAACAAACAAGGACCTCTCTCGAGCCGCTGCCCTGTGCTTCACCAAGATCTGGCTGTGTGAGTCGACCCCGGGTAATGCGCTGCAACTGGCTGGCTTTCAACTATATAGAACGGACCGCGAGGACCAGCGGGAAATCAAGAGGCGGTGGAATATGCTTCTATATTAACCAGGACTGGTGCAGCGACATCATGGTACTGTCAAACTACCAAGGAAATGTACTCTGAGAAGTTGAGGAGCACTTCAGTTTGGAAGGGCTTGCAAGAATCACTAGCTACAATGTCAAAGTCAATTTTATTCGTCACATGCACCCGAAGGTGCAGTGAAATTAATTTGTCAGCAGCGATACACTTAAATGAACACACAATACACAATAAAATTTAACACAAACGTCCACCAGAGCATTCTTCACTGTGGTGGAAGGCAACAAAGTTCAGCCAGTCCTCCTCCTTTGGTCGGGGCCATAAACCCTCCGTAATCGCCGCTACGGACGGCCAGATGTACAGGCCCTCTCGTCGGGATGATCAAAACTCCGACATCGGGACGGTCAAACACACTTCACGGCTTGGAGGTCCCGAATCGGCACTTTCCAACTGGAGACTGCGGCTTCAGGATGTTATAGGCTGCGGGCCGGCGGTCGGAGCTCTTCTCCGGCGATCCCCGGCAAGAGATCCCAGGCTCCGGAGCGCGCGCCCATGGCTAGAAGCTCCGCGGACCGCAGCCTCATGGTGGTAAAGTCACCAGGCCAGCGATCGGAAAACACTCCTCTCTGGAGACCCCCGGCAAGGTCCACGCTGTGCCTGCTGCTGATGCTCCGGGCCCGACCCCGGGAAAGGCAGCTCCAATCCATGTTGTTAGGCCGCGAGGAGGGCGAAATGGAAAAAGTCGCCTCTCCGTGGAGGCGATCAAAAACGGTTTCCCCTTTCCCCTCCCCACCACCCCCCACACAAGACACACCAAGAGACAACTAAACTAACATTGGACACACCAAAAAAAGTTTAAAAAGTCAAAATAATGAGCACTCTGCTGGCAGGGCAGCCGACTCGCAACGCCCCTACCGACCGAAATCCCCCCCGCTCCTTGGACAATCGTCAGCAGACCAACGACCTAAACAAGTTCTATTGCAGGTTCGACAAACAGAAACTTAACCCTGGTACCCCTTCCCCCTCCTTCCCACCAACCACTTCACACCTACTCACAACCTAACTCCTTCCCCACCCACTCCAGCCCAATCAACACTTCACACCTATTTAAGGAGCTGTCCCACTGCGGCGACCTAATCCGCGAGTTGAGAAGAGTGTCTTCGACCTTCAAGCTCGAGGGCACCTGCCTGGAAAACCTCGAGCTAGATCGACTGTCCACGTTGAAACCACGAGCTGGATCGACCGACCACACACACACACACACACACACACACACACACACACACACACACACACACACACACACACACACACACACACACACACACACACACACACTCACACTCACACTCACACTCACACTCACACACACACTCGCGGGGGCCAGGGAAAGCGGTGGAGCGCTGTCTGAAATTCACACCCGCGATGAAGAGGAAGGTAAAATACGGCTGCACAGTGTATGGTAAGTCCTTTAGAGAGCGCGGAGGTTGGGGGGTGGGGGGGGGGGGGGGGGGAGGGGGACAGAAGGGGAGAGAATGAGTGGAGACACTTTTAAGAAGTCAGACAACTTATAATAAAGTTTAGCGGGCATTCTACCTACTGGTCGGTTTTCCTTGGTCCTGAAATCTCCAATGAGGCAATCAAAATGCTCGGTCAGCAAAGGAGATTGCCCACGGCTGCCCTCGACTGCCTGTAACTAAATAGCGACCCCACTCCACTGCACTACGAGTTAAAAAGAACCATGCCGACCAAATTTTACTCACAGAAAATTTTTCAACATGCTGAAATATCTTCCGCGACCTAGTTGAGGCTGCGAGTATGCGTGAACCTCCCTTGAGCATGAAGGAGAATTCCAGTGACCTCATAGGACCTCTTAGGACCACGTGTCGACCATGCTGCGAGTTTGAGTCGAGGGCAAACTCTTCTGAACTTGTGGATTAGGTCGCTGCAGTGGGACAGCCCCTTTACAGCCTGACTCCAGTCTGCAAAGACTGGGCCCTTCCCCACCCACCCCTCTCCAATCACCCCTTAACACCCACTTACAGCCTGACTACAGTTTGCAAAGACTGGGCCCTTGTCCACCACCCACCCCCTCCTTGCTGCCCATCATCAGTCTGGCCACTTATTCATCACCAATAATAGAAATTGAGGAGGTGGAGAGGCTATTCAGAAGACAGAAAAGCCGGAAATCTCAAGGACCGGTCAATGTTTCCCCCTCTACCTTCAAGCTCTGTGCTGAACAACTGCACCGGTCGACACAGATATTTTCAACCAGTCCCTGCAAACCTGCACTGTCCCTGCCTGCTTCAAAGTCTCCACTGTTGGCCCTGTACCCAAAAAGACAAGGGTTACTGGTGTTAATGACTACAGGCCTGTCGCACTGACCTCTGTAGTCATGAAGACCCTTGAAAGACGTGCGGGCCCAGCTGAAAAATATCACAAACCCCCTGCTGGACCCTCTGCAGTTTGCATATCGGGCCAATAGATCTGTGGATGACGCAGTCAACCTAGGCCTGCACTTCATCCTCCAGCACCTAGACTGCCAGGGGACCTATGCAAGGATTTTGTTGGTGGATTTTAGCTCTGCATTCAACACCATTGTGCCAGAGCTATTACACTCCAAACTCTCCCAGTTAACTGTGCCTGAACCCCTCTGTCAGTGGATCACCAATTTCCTGACAGACAGGAAGCAGCATGTGAGGCTGGGAAAGCACATATCGGACCCGCAGACCCTCAGCATAGGAGCACCGCAAGGCTACATACTCTCCGCCTCTCCTTTACTCTCTGTACACCAATGACTGCACCTCCACAGACTCCTCTGTCAAGCTTCTCAAGTTTGCGGATGACACAACCCTGATTGGACTGATCCAGGATGGGGAGGAATCTGCCAACAGACAGGAAGTGACACAGTCAAGTCAGTGGAATTGATAGTAAATTTTGGAGAGCTCCCCCTCCCCTCCCCCCACTCACCATTAACAACACCACAGTCACATCTGTAGAGTCCTTTAAGTTCCTTGGAAGCATTATCTCCAAGGAACTTAAACAACACCATCAACAACTCCAAAGTCAAAAAGGCACAACAGAGGTTGTACTTCCTACGGCAGCTGAGGAAACACAATCTGCCACAGGCAATGATGGTCCAATTCTACACGGCCATCCAAGTCTGTCCTCACCTTCTCCATCGTGGTCTGGTTTGACTCAGCCACCAAACACGACATCCGGAGGCTGCAGCGAATTGTTCGATCAGCTGAGAAGGTTGTTGGCTGCAACCTTCCCCCCGTTGACGAACTGTACACTGCAAGGGCCAGTAAGCGAGTGGGTAAAATCATCTCTGACCCCTCTCACCCTGGCCGCAAACATTTTGAAGCACTTCGCTCCGGACCATCAAAGCCAATGCAGCCAGACATGAAAACAACTTTTTTCCACGAGCAGTAGCCCAGCCCCGCATAACTCCATACGCCTCCGCCGATCGAAATGGGACCGGCCCCGCGAGGCCGTACGCCTCAAGCAACCACGTTTGGTCGTGCTAGACGCATGCTATCGCATGCTGGTGGGACAGGCCCTTAAGTGATCAGGAAGTGATATTCTAAAGTATATTTTTTCCTGCTGATAGAAAGCACAATGTAAATTTAACCGCTCTGCAGCATCTCATTCTCCTTATAACCCACAGTTGGCCGATGAGTACCTGGACCTTGATGAAATGAGTAGTCGAAGACAAATGAAAGTGGCAAACTACAGAAAAGTTTCCAAAATGCCTGTATGTGGAATTGCGCAACCAAATCCAGAGGTCAGCAGAGTCATTTATTTTATGATGTAAAAAAGACATGTTTTATTAAACATTCTCAGTTGCTGCTGTTACACTATTGATACAATTATTTGGGTGCTATCCAGTCTAGTCATACTGAGTTCCCATCCCGCTGAGATACTCCAGCAATTTGTGCCAATCATACTATACATGAGTAGAATCGTGGCATACATAAATGCAACAATAATGCAAAGAAACAAATAGCATGAGTGCAGAAAATTGTGTGACAGCATTATGGCATTACAGTTAAAGAGAAAACGTCCAAGGTCCTCACTGACATAGGTTAGAACATCAGAACTACACCCTCGTTTATGGAGGCCCGTTCAATAGTCTGACAACAGCAGGGTAGAAGCTGTTCCTGAATCTGGTAATACAAGATTTTAAAGACTTGGATGTGAATGTAGGAGATGTAATTATACATTTATGGGAGATACAAAAGTTGGTGGTGGTGTGAATCATGAGAAAAATTGGATCACGTTACAGCAAGAGACGGAAAGTTGGGCTGAGTGTTGGCAGTGATGGCTGTAGCATTTGTTGCAAGCTGAGATGGATTTAACAGTAAGTTAAGATAAGGCAGCATGATGAAGTGGGAAGTAAAAATAAAACTATTTTGACTGCAGGGACTGCTGCGGATCCTGTCCCACCTGACCGATGATACCAGGAAGTTTACTCGGGTGCTGTGTCTGAACCTGAGAGGGGAAGCAGTGCTGGAGGCAGATGGACAAATGTATTCACTCAGGGAAGTCAACAATCTCCAGCAGGAGGTCATCATCCCTGCTACAACAGTGGAACAACTGGAGGTGCGTGTCCTTTTTTGTTAAGTAAATGGTGATTAAAAAAAATAAATCTTTATGGATCCTAATAAGAGGGTTTGCTACTTGTAGACAGGTTAGAAAACAGGTTATTTAATATTTTCTAACCTTCACTGTTCTGAGGAAAATAACCCATTTTGTCTTGTCTTTCTACAATATCGATTGAACAATACACATGAGTACCTTCCCTAATTATGAAGACGTCAACACTTCAGTAATAGGATGAGGCTATCATTCGTTTTTGTAACCATACATCTCTCCGTGGTCCCTGCCTGCTTCAAAAGATCCATCATTGTAACTGTACCTAAAAATGCCTCCCCAGCTTATCTGAATGACTACCGTCCGGTGGCCCTCAGCACGGTGGTCATAAAATGCTTTGAGAGGCTGGTGAAGAAACACATCTGCGCCTTCCTCCCTCGCAACATGGACCCGCTACAATTCGCATACTGTCTGAACAGATCCACGGACGATGCGGTCTCCCAGGTTTTGCACACCACTCTCTCTCATCTTGACAGCCAGAAGGGGGGCTATGTGAGGATGCTGTTCATAGACTTCAGTTCAGCCTTCAACACGATAGTACCCACCAGACTTGCTGAGAAGCTGCTGGAATTAGGGCTCAACACCCCCCTGTGTGCCTGGGTCCTGGACTTTCTCACCGCCAGGCCCCAGGTAGTCAAGATGGGAGGAAAAACATCAAAGTCCATCACCCTGAGCACAGGATCCCCCCAGGGTTGCATCCTCAGCCCCCTACTGTACTCCCTGTACACACATGACTGTGTGGTTAGGTTCAGCTCCAACTCTATAATCAAGTTTGCTGATGAAACTGTGGTGGTGGGCCTGATCTCCGATAACGATGAGAAGGCCTACTGGGAGGAGGTGGCTGATCTGGCACTCTGGTGTCAGGACAACAGCCTCCTCTTGAATATCAAAAAAATGAAGGAGCTGATCGTGGACTTTAGGAGGGCACATCATCCGAGGACGTACACACCGTTGAAGATAAATGGGGATACTGTGGATAGGGTGAGCTGCTTTAAAAATACCTGGGAGTCCACATCTCAGAGGATCTGACATGGACATCACACGCTGCAGCACTGGTGAGTAAGGCAAGGCAGCGCCTTTACCACCTCAGGCAATTGAGGAAATTCAGAGTGTCTCTGAGGATCCTCCAGTGCTTCTACTCAGCGGCTGTGGAAAGCATCTTGTCCGGAAACATCGCGTTCGGTCGAACGCACTATGGGAACTACACTCGCCCCCCTGCAGGAACTATACATCAGAAGGTGCAACTCCAGAGCCAACAAGATTATGGGAGACCCTTTCCACCCCAGCAACGGACTGTTCCAGCTGCTACGGTCAGGCAAACGCCTCCGTTGCCATGCTGTGAAAATGGAGAGGATGAGAAGGAGTTTCTTCCCAGAGGCCATTAGGACTGTAAACTCCTATCTCACCAGTGACTAACTTTACTGTACCATTTTACTGTTGTGTGGTGTCTTTTTAAAGTAGCTGTTTTTTCTTTTTTTCCCTCCCACAAATATGTAATATGTAATATGTGAATATGTGATTCTGTTCCATTCTGTTTTGTCGTTTTTTTGTACAATCCGTAAGCATTGCCACTTTTCATTTCACTGCACATCTCGTATGTGTATGTGACGAATAAACCTGACTTGACTTTCAGTCACTCTCCCGTTCAGTTCAATATCATTCATTCATTACAGTAAATTGGTCCCTCAGTTCCTCCAAGATATTCACTCATCTGCCATATTTCTATCGACTCGTGAACTTTGTCGGTCATTCACTGAGATCTCGCTGACTTTTATAGTCCCCAGGGTAAGTATCTATTATTTTCAAGAATTCTTTTTAAGGAGTTGTCCTCTGTCTCTGATGAGCAAAGGCCTCAAGGTGAGATAAACAATATCAAGTTTTGTAATGTGTGGTCATTAATCTGATATGACTCGATGTTTGTCTAAAACTCATTAGCTTGGCTGCAGAACACAAGTTCAGCCACTCTGAATTGACACATTCAATCTCACTGTGTTGGAAAGAACTGCAGATGCTGGTTTAAATTGAAGATAGACACAAAATGCTTGGGTAACTCTGCAGGACAAGCAGCATCTCTGGAGAGAAGGAATGCGTGACGTTTCGGGTCGAGATCCTTCTTCAGACTGTCTGAAGAAGGGTCTTGATCCGAAACGTCACCCATTCATCTCTCCAGAGATGGTGCCTGTCCCACTGAGTTACCCCAGCTTTTTGTGTCCATCTTCCATTCAATCTCACTGATTTATAAATCATAATTATGAGTAGTGATTTCTCGAGATTGAAAAGATGAAGTTTCCAGTTTTTTTGATTAAATGGTACAGCATAGAAACCGACCCTTTGGCCCACTGAGTCAATGTTGATCATTGGTCATCCATTCACACTAGTTCTAAGTATCCACTTTTGCATCCACTAGTGGCAATTTACAGAGGCCAATTAACCTGCATATCATATATCTTTGGATATGGGGGAAACGGAAGCACCTGGAGGAAACTCACTCGGCCACAGGGAGAAAGTGCAAACTCCACATGGACAGCACCCAAGGTCAGGATTGAACCCAGGTCTCTGATGTTGTGAGGCTGCAGGCCTACCAGCTACACCACTGTGGATGTGGATGCAATCACCTTTTGATGGTCATGAAAACTATGACTTCTGATGTACATTGAAATCATGGGGAAATAAAGTGGTTATCAGGATGGGTGGATACATTATAATAATTATTGTAGACCTGATAATAAGTTGAAAACATATTCCATTATCTGTAGTTTTGGTTTTTAAAGAATACATTTGTTGCTTATAGTAACTCACCTAGTTAGTGTGGACTTTAGGGGAAGAGGAATACCCCAGTCTCCATCAAGGGTGTGGATGTGCAGTTTACCAAGGAGTACAAGTACTTTGGAGTTTACCTGGACAGTAAACTGGACTAGTCCAGGAATGCTGAGGCCCTGTACAAGAAGGGACAGAGCCATCTGTACTTCATGAGGAGGCTCTGCTCTTTCAACATCTGCAGTAAGATGCTGCAGATGTTCTATCTTCGCTGTCATGTGCTGCATTAGCAGGGTGAAGGCCACGGACGGCAACAGAATTAACAAGCTCATCAGGAAGGCTGACTCCGTCCTGTTGTGGAGTTGGATTCACTGGAGATGGTCTAGGAGGGGAGGATACTCCTCAAACTGCGGAGTATCTTGTACAATACAGCACACCCCCTCCAGGACACACCGGTCAACCTGAGGAGTACCTTCAGCTACAGACTGTTTTCACCAAGATGCAGCACAGAACACCACATGAGTTCCCTTTTCCCTGTGGCTATCAAACTGTACAACTGCTCCCCCTTCTGTGGTGGGGTAGACTGACTCCCCTTTCCCCCCCCTCCCCCAACTCCCCAATCTTTGCACATCCCCAATCCTGGACTTTCCACTCGTCACTTTAATTTCATGTTTCATGTATCTTGTTGTGTCGTTTATGGCTTTTGGCAGACCAATTACCTTCCTGGGGTGAATAAAGTTCTATCGTATTGTATCGTGTTGAATAAAGGCTTCAAATTTAGATTTTGTGTGTTACAGGAAATTGAGGCGGCTTCCAAAATGGACCTGTTGAGCTCCAAGACCCCTATAGAGACCTGGAAAGAGGAAACAAAGGAGATGAAACAGTTCAACTCATGTATGACTCTGAAGGAGGTTTACAGCCAAGCAGCCATACAGTATCCCCAGTTGCAGAATCATCGCATTCCAATTCCGGATTGTGCAGCTCCCACAGAAGAGGTATTTTGGCATGGTTTATGGGGAAATGCTGATCTTTGTTCTGTTTTCAGTTGCTAGCGTTATTACACAAACAAGATAAAGGAGATAGGGTGTGCATTTATCTAATATCTCAGAACCTGGGCATCCCAAAGACATTCTCAGCCAAAGGACACAGTCAGTTAGTGATCACCACCATATGAGAAGGAGAGTTAGAGTCAAGAGTGTTTTATTGTCTTATGTCCCAGATAGAACAATGAAATTCTTACTTTCTGCAACAACAGAATATGTAAACCTAGTACATTGTAAACAATATAATAAACAGGAGAAAAGTTCAGTGTGTAGATATGGACACATTCAAAAGTACACACATAAATATATATATAAACACATACACACACACGCACACATAAGTACACACAAAAAACAAACAATAGTAGTGCAATAATAATAATAATAGTTGATTGTAGTTCAGAGCTTATTTGAGGTTGTAGTGAGGTTGAGGTTGTCCCCATCACATCAAGCAATTGGGAGCGCATTGCACTGGACAGGCGCTCCTGGAGGAAATCCATGCAGGAAGGAGCTGCACTTCACGAAATGGAACTACGCCGTGTCGCAGAGACAAAGCAACAGCACCGTAAGGAGAGAGAGAAGGGGGCTCGACGACCACCAACCACCGCCAGTCTCCACTGCCCATGTTGCACCAAGGTGTGTGAACATGGATCGGCCTCTATAGACATTTGCAGACCCACTAGACAGCCATGATCATATTGAATGGCGGTGCAGGCTCGAAGGGCCAAATGGCCTACTCCTGCACCTATTTTCTATGTTTCTAGACGACCCTATGGTGAGGAGAGGAAATTCATACTCGTTTCGAGTGACCGCCGATGATGACTGTTTAATAGCCTGATGGCTGTAGGGAAGAAGTTATTCCTGAACCTGGACGTCACAGTTTTTAGGCTCCTGTACCTTCTTCCCGATGGCAGGGGTGAAATGAGTGTATGGCCAGGGTGGTGTGGGTCTCTGATGATGCTGGCTGCCTTTTTGAGGCAGCAACTCAGATAAATCCCTTTGATGGTGGGGAGATCAGAGCCGGTGATGGACTGGGCAGTATTCACAACTTTCTGAAGTCTTTTTCGCTCCTGGGCGTTCAAGTTGCAGAACCAGGCCATGATGCGACCAGTCAATATGCTCTCGACTGTGCACCTGTAGAAGTTCAAGAGAATCCTCTCTGTCATACCGAATCTTCTCAGGAAGTAGAGGCGTTGATGTGCTTTATTTATAATTGCATCATTGTGCTGGGTCCAGGAAAGATCTTCGGAAATACGCACACCCAGGAATTTGAAGTTTTTGACTCTCTCCATCATTGTCCCGTTGATATAAACAGGATTGTGGGTCCTCATCCTTCCTCTTCCAAAGTCCACAATCAGTTCTTTGGTTTTACTGATATTGAGACCAGGTTGTTGTGCTGGCACCATTTGGTCAATCGGTCGATCTCACTTCTATACTCTGACTCATCACCATCTGTAATTCGTCCAACAACGGTGGTGTCATCGGCAAACTTGAATATGGAGTTTGAACTATGTCTGGCTACACAGTCATGAGTATAGTGAGTAGAGCAGGGGGCTGAGCACGCAGCCTTGATGTGCTCCAGTATTGATTGTTGACGAGGAAGAAGTATTTCTGCCAATTCGAACAGTCTGTGGTCTGTGGATGAAGAAGTCGAGGATCCAATTGCAGAGGGATGCGCTGAGACCCAGTTCCGTGAGCTTGGTAACAGCTTTTTGTTTTTATTTAAATCAAAAATATTTATTCAATATTAAAATAGTATTTACAACACAATAAAACAAAACAGAACCCATCACCATAGTACAAGACAAACAAATATACTAAGTAAACTACTAAACAATTATATTACAATCCTTGTCTAGGATACATTCAACTGTGCCCTAGACTGTGAATGTGCCCAGCGGTCCTGGAATTCCCCAGAGTGCCCGTGGAGGTAACCAGCTTTGAGGGGATGATAGCATTGAACGCCGAGCTGTAGTCTATAAACAACAGCCTGTTTTTATTGTCCAAGTGGTCCAGTGCGGAGTGGAGAGCCAGTGAGATTGCATTCTCCGTTGACCTGTTGTGACGGTAGACGAACTGTAGTGGGTTGAGGTTCTTGTTGAGGTAGGAGTTGATGTGCACCATAACCAACCTCTCAATGCACTTCATCACCACGGACGTTAGTGCCACTGATCGATAGTATTTGAGGCACGTCACCTTACTCTTCTTGGGCACCGGTATTATCGATGCCCTCTTAAAGCAGATGGGAACCTCAAACCTCAGTAATAAGAGGTTGAAAATGTCCGCAGAAACTCTAGCCAGTTGGTCTGCACAGGTTTTGAGAACTCGACCGGATATACCGTCAGGTCCAGACGCTTTACGAGGGTTCACCCCCTCGAAGGATCTTCTGACGTCAGCCTCTGTGATTGTGACTGTAATACCATCCCAAGTATGGGGGCTTGGGAAGGCACATCAGTATTCCCGCAACCAAAGCGTAGAACGCATTGAGCTCGTCAGGGAGTGATGCTTCGCTGTCGCTTGAGCTGCCTCCTGATTTTGTCTTGTAGGAGGTGATGGCAGTCAAGCCCTGCCACAGTTGCCAAACATCCGCCTCATCCTCCAGCTTTGAGCAGAAGTCCCTTTTTGCCTTTTTGATGGCCATGTCAAGGTCGTATCTGGACTTCTTATAGACCTCTGCGTCACCATACCTGTTTTTGTAGGAACACAGTCCTCCACACATTTCCTTATGAAGTCTGTAACGACTGTAGCGTATTCATTCATGTCCGTTGCCGAGTCCTTGAACATTGCCCAGTCTACTGACTCCAAGCAGTCCTGTAGTTGTTCCTCTGCCCCCCCCCCCCCCCCCCCCCCTGCCCCCCCCCCCCCAGACCATCTAACTATCTAGCCAAAGGTACACAAAATTGCTGGGGAAACTCAGCGGGTGCAGCAGCATCTATGGAGCGAAGGAAATAGGCGACGTTTCGGGCCGAAACCGGTTCTCCTCCTAACTATCTAGCCAATTGTTTCTAGAATTATAATTGTCTCTATCAGATTTATGCAAAGAGAGTTACAGATTATCAATGCGTTCTCTGTTTAAAGTAAGTATTCAGTTAGATCTCATCACTTTTAATCTGTGACTTTGAATCATTTGCTAATGGGAACTGTTTTTCTCCAGTTACCCGAATTAAACCCTATCATAATCTGTTATAATACTTACAAATCTACACAAATTTTCCTTGCTTCAAAGAGAGCTTTTTCAATGTAACCTTGTGGTTAAATCCAATAATTATTTTTTTTAGATACAAATTTCAGATTAGGAAAAAGGGAAGTGCAACGTGACCTGGGTGTCCTTGTACACCAGTCACTGAAAGTAAACATACAGGTACAGCAGGCAGTGAAGAAAGCTAATGGCATGTTGGACTTCATAACGAGAGGGTTTGAGTAGAGGAGTAAAGAGGTCCTTCTGCAATTGTACAGAGCCCTGGTGAGATCACATCTGAAGTATCATGTGCAGTTTTGGTCTCCTAATTTGAGGAAGGACATCCTTGCTATTGAGGCTGTGCAGCGCATGTTCATGAGGTTAATCCACGGGATAGCGGGACTGTCATATGAGGAAAGATTGGAAAGAGTGGGCTTGTATTCACTGGAATTTAGAAGGATGAGAAGCATTCTTATAGAAACGTATAAAATTATAAAAGGACTGGACAAGCTAGATGCAGGAAAATTGTTCCCAATGAACCAGGGGCCACAGTCTAAGAATAAAGGGGAGGCCATTTAAAACTGAGATGAGAAAAAACGTTTTCACCCAGAGAGTTGTGAATTTGTGGAATTCTCTGCCACAGAAGCCAGTAGAGACCAATTCACTGGATGAATTTAAAAGAGTTAGATAGAGCTCTTGCGGCTAGCGGAATCAAGGGATATGGGTCGAAGGCAGGCACGGGTTACTGATTGTGGATGATCAGCCATGATCACAATGAATGGCGGTGCTGGCATGAAGGGCCAAATGGTCTCCTCTTGCACCTTTTTTCTATGTTTCTATGTAACTGCATATGCTTATTAATGCACAAAAGGATACAAAGTGCTGGAGTGACTTTGCAGGTCATCCAGAATTTCTTGAGAACATGGATAGGTGACGTTTCAGGTCGAAACCCTTCTTCATTTGTAAAGATTTTTTGATAATATTTAAGTCTCAATATGCCGAAGGTGTTGGTTTTGGTATTGAGATACAGTGAAAAGCTGAGTTCCAATTCCGCTGAGTTACTCCAGAGGTTTGTGCCAATCATACTATACATGAGTACAATCAAGCCATACATAAGTGCAACAATAGTGCAAAGAAACAAATAACATGAGTGCAGAATATAGTATTACAGCATTACAATGAAAGAGAAAACGTCGAAGGTCCTCAATGACATAGTTTTGACCATCAGGACTACACCCTAGCTTATGGAGGGCTGTCCAGCAGTCTGACAACAGCAGGATGTTCCTGAATCTGGTGGTACAAGATCTCTGCTCGATGGGAGTGCTGAGGTGAAGGAAAGAACAAGATGAAATGATCCTTGACTATGTTGGTTGCCTTTCCAAGATTGTACACAGAGTCGATGGTGGGGGGGCTGTCTGTATGATGGATTGAGCTACATCCATAACTCTCTGCAATTTCTTGTTGTCTTGGGCAGTGCTGTTGCCAAACTAAGCTGTGCACCTGGTACATCTTTAGATGTTGATAAGAGTCATTGGAGACAGGCTGAACTCCCTACATCTTCTGAGGAAGTGGAGATGTTGGTGTGATTTCTTGGCTATATATTCAATGGGATTGGTCCAGGACAAATTGTGATAAAAGCTGTGTGTAAAAGCTGCCCTTTGTGGTTTGTTTAAAATTTCCCCTCTCGCCTTGAAACTAGTTCTTGATTCCCCAACCCTGGGGAAAAAGACTCACATTATTCAAAGAATTCACATTATCTATGCGCCTCATCATTTTATATACCTCCATATGATCATAGCCTCCTATGCTCTAAATTCTGTCTGGCTGGTAGACCTTTAAAACTGTTGCTCCAGCAGAAGTTGGATACAATGTGGTTATTGGCTGTATTGAAACATCCCCTTCCCATCCCTTTGACAATGTGCAGAGTATAAATGTAATTGATTGGAAAGCAGTCTGCTTTTAACTGCAGTGTCTCAACAGCGAAGTGCCCCTCGTGGTCCCGCAAAAATAAACAATGGGCCTTCAATGGAGCCCTCTCCATCACCGGCCTTGACAATTGGGTCGAACTCTGGACCCTGATGGCAAGTTCCTCTTGTTCACATCAACTGCTTAGGATTTGCTTGGATGGTGTATGGTGCCCAAGCAGAGAAGGCCAAATATTACATTTCTACATGGTGGGAATGTGAATGTTGATTTATTTACGTCTAGGAAATTATCTCCCATTGTGGGTTAAAATTTTGAAACATTAAATGCCCTCTTCCAGGCAAACTCTGAGAAATGAAGCAAAATATAATCACTTTTGATTATCGGTCTTATATTTTGCAATTGTCTTTGTATCGGCAGGAATTTGATGTCTTCCTTAATGTCGTGAGGTCACATTTAATCACAGATCAAAATACAGTGATTGTATTAAATTGTCACGATGGTAAAGGGAGGACCACAGCTGGCATGGCCATCTCCCTGCTTCTGGTCTGGCACATTAAAGTAAGTTAAACATTTCCACAGGACCATTTAGATTGTCTATTAAAGTATTATTTCATTTGTTTTAGGTCATTATTTGGAAGAGAATACCAATACAGCTCTCAGTGCCATTCTGATTTCTAGTGAAGTCTTGCTGGTAACTTTCCTTTGAATGGTGAAACAGAGTACGGAAACATATACATACGGGGGGGGGGGGGGGGGGGGGGGGGGGGGGGGGGGGGGGGGGGGGGGGGGGCGGAGATAGACAATGAGAAACAGAAAAGTCTCACTGAAGAAACCTTCAGGGGAAAAAATTCTTGTAAAGTGTTCCCGATTTCAATATCTCCAGCTTCAAAAAAACATTGGGACTTTACTTCCCATAGGTGTTTGCAGAACTTGTTTTAACATGATGCTCCGTTGCACTTGTAGCAACTGTACATTACTGGATGCATGGGACATTTTTGCCTCATTAAGTCTGAGAAATAGCTGCTAGTTCCAATTATTTCTCACAGTTTCTGAGGTGTTAGCCTTTGGTTAATAACATATAATTTGATGCAAAGGCTGAGGGTTCACATTTTGCTCTGCACCAGCCTGACCTCTGGTGCAGCAATGAAGCAGTGTTGCACGTTTAGAGTGTTGATTGATTTAATTAATGTATACTCTGTGCAAACCAACCTATCGTAGTATTTGAAGATGTGTTCAAATTAATTTCTATCTGTGCAAAATTAAAACCAAGTATTACTGGTAACCTAAAATCAAAGGAGGTAGCAGAAGACATAAAACAGGTTAATCACCTGCACGTGGAATGAGAATTGGAGCTTATGTTTCAGGTCAACAACCATTCATTACACTTTCCCTAAGGGGCTTGTAGTCTCTCTTTTCACATTTAAGGGTCTTTTAAACAGTGAGAGTGTCCAAATGTTTGAAAAACCTTTTGCATATCCTCTAAGTTTCCTTTTTACTTTTCCAGTGATATTCTTCACACCAGTGACTCACCCATTCATTGCTTTTGTGGACTTAATGGCATTAGGCCTTTAAAGAAATTATCTTTTATCATTTGCACTATTCTTTTGATGTATTTTTATGCAGACTGCACTTGAAAAGTGAATGCTTTTATCATATAACGTTGCTTATCTTCAGTTGATGGACTCTCCTTACAGGGGTTCCCAGAATTTATTGTGGAGGATATGGTGAGCATTCCCGATGCCAAGTATACAAAGGGCGAGTATGAGGTAAGAAACAATTATCAGCAGTAGCGTGAAAGTCTTTAAGAAAGTACACATACATATGCGTTCTGATCAATTTTCATCCCTAGTGTTAGTGTCGCTCATCAAAATTACCAGTGGCATCGCATGTAATTGTAGAGAAATTAAGATACCCATCCTTAACTTTTGGTCTTGCTGCAGTATTTGGCACGTTTAACCATGCCGTGGATAAATATTCTACTGGGTGTAACGTCAGGAGTGATGCATTGAGACAGTGAATCATTGTATCCAAAAGAGGTTTTAATTTATTTGTCAGGCAGCATATTTAAACTATACTAGACGACCCGTGGACCTGTTGGGTCCCCATTGTGATGCCAGAGATCCCGTTGTGACGCCACTCAAAATGGCGATCTGAAAATGGCGGCGGGTCCAGCAACTATCCTTCAACTGCGCACACATGGAGACCGGGCCCGGCAACCCTCCCCGTTGTGAAGACCCGTGGACCCCTTTGGTGCCCGTTGTGATGCTAGTCAAGTACACACTGCGCACGTGCGGATACGGGCAACCCTCCCCCAACTGCGCACACGCGGATAGTGAACCCGTTAGTTCCCCGTTGTGACGCCAGAGATACCGGGCCAACTGGGCAGGAGCGGCTGACTGGCCGGGAGCACACTGCGCAGGCGCGCCGCCACCGGGCCCGGAGGGTAGAAAGTTAAATTAAGTTTATAAAGGGAATTAATTTGTTAAATGGAACAAAACTTGACACTGCACACCGCAGGCGAATGGTGAGTAGGGCGCCCGGCAACCCTCCCCCAACTGTGCGGACGCGGCTGACGGGCCCGGCAAATGGGAGCACAGTGCTGTTCACGGTATAAAGTAAATTAAAGTTTATATAATGAGAAATACTTTGTAAAATCGAATGATTTTGAATAGTGAGTAAGACAACCCTAAAAATTGTAGCATTATTTTTCATTGATCGGAAAAATCCTCGGGGCTGCCTCAGCGGAGGAGGACTAAGATGGGCAAAAATCATAGTGATATTTGGTAGAGTTTTTTCTGAAATCAATATACAGCGTAGACAGTTAATGGTCAAGATGGGACTTTTAGTTATATAATATATATATATATATACATTCATACAAGATGAGACTTTTAGTTATGTATAGATAGATACATTATTAAATATTTAAGCTGTTGATCTAGACAAAATCTACCTCAGAAATTATTACATAGTAGCAAAGCAGACATGTCACATGACCTGCCTGACCATTAGGATCATGCTGTGAGCACACACACGGATATGGGAAGAAGAGCGTGTTCAAGCTTAAAGATGCACCGCCCCAGAGGACAGCTGAACAATCCTGTTAAACAAGAGAGGAGATACACTGAACAATGATGATGTGTTCATCATTCTCAAACACCACAGGCTGCTCAAAGACTGGCAAATGTTAAAGCAGCATAGTTGTGGTCAAGTGTGCTGTAATTTGCAACTTTAATTAACAAAATTAGGCAGGTGGAACTAATGCTGTTTAGTCATCCACACTGACTAAATCCTACTGCAGTATCAGTCATTGTGTTAATGTGGGTTTAGTTTAGTTTAGTTTAGAGATACTGCACAGACACAGGCCCTTCAGCCCACCAAGTCCATGCCGACCAGTGAGCTCCGCACACTAACACTATCCCACACACTAGGGACAATTTACAATTATACTGAGCCGATTAGCCTGCAAGCCTGTACACCTTTGGAGTGTTGGAGGAAACCGAAGATCCCGGAGAAAATCCATGCAGGTCACGGGGAGAACGTACAAACTCCGTACAGACAGCACCGTAGTCAGGATCAAACCTGCATCTCTGGAGCTGTAAGGCAGCAACTCTACCACTACCGTGCCGCCCTGGGGTTTACAAAATTTGACCAATTTTCATGTTTTAAATTATATATGAATGCTGGCTTGAAGGGCCGAATGGCCTACTCCTGCACCTATTTTCTATGTTTCATATATAATTAACAGTTTATAAATGTCCGAATGCCAGTGAATTAAAAAAGATTTCTTCAGACATTGACAGAAACTGAAGTTTTTCTCCAAGCATTGCCTTCACTCAGAGGCTAACAGAGCTCGGGGGTTTTGGTGGGGGCTCTGCACAACTCACCACTGCGTACTCTGCCTTGCCGGACATCCCCAGCAACTTAGCTAGCAGGATAATATTGGTATGTAAAGAGCATACATGGTGAATTAAGATGGTGGAAATGAAAAAACAACTGGAAATGCTGGAAATTTAAAATAAAAACAGATGGGCCTTCTGTTTTTATTATTGAATGTGATGGGTCTGGAAATTCTATGAAATGTTTCAGTGCTGAGGCAAGAATGAACTTTTTTTCAAAAGCTACACAGACAATGAATGTGCAGGAATTTTAACAGGATAGCGTTGAGCATTTTGAATAAATTAAAAAAATATGTCAAAAAGGATTGCTGGGAAATAAGTCTTGGGGAAATCTCCAAGTGAAAACCTTGATCCTTGAAAGTGACATTGCAGGTAGATGTCATGCAGAGGAGATTTACCAGGATGTTGCCTGTGATGGAGTGTTTGGTTGTGAGGAGAGACTGGAGACAATGTCTCTTTACCCTGGAGCAGAGAAAGTTAAGATGGGACTTGATTGAGGTATATAAAATTATGAGCAGTAATAGATTGAGTATAGTGAAGGAAACATTTCCTAATATCAAAGGACACAAATTTGGTTAAGGGGTAAGAGATTTAGAGGGGAACTGAGGAATGCCATTTTCACTCAGTGAGTGAAGGGTACCTGGAATATATTACCAAGGAGAGTGGTGGAAGCAGAGTCACTGACACCATTTCAAAAGTGTTGAGATCATTCCGGAAGTGGTGGCGCTGCCCAAGCAGCTGCGGCTCACCTGCAGTCCGTCTGTCTTTTCTTTTTTTTGTCCTGTTGTTCAGTTTATTTCATTTATTTTAGTTGTGTATGTGTGGGGGGGTGGGAGAAACTGTTTTTAGTCTCCTCCTTCGGGGGGATGCAACCTTTTCTTGTCGTATCCTCCGTCTCCGTCTGCGCTGAGGCCTAATCGCGGAGCTGGCGGCCTCCAAATGGGACTGACCTCGTGGCTCCGGAGGCAGACCCAGGACTTTCCAACGCGGGGCTGGCCAACTTTGGGGCTGTGGTGGCGTTGCGGCGGTGGCGACCCGACTTCAGAGCCTCGGAGGCTCGGCCGTGGGCCCAGTGGACTCGGCCACGGGCCCAGTGGACTCGTCTGCGGGCCAAGTGGCCGACAACCGACGTCGGGAGCTTGCAGGTCCCAGGTTGGTGACCGATTCTCCAGAGCTCCCGCAACGACAGCTTCGTCCGCTGGACTGGAGGGTGGCAGCTTCGGCAGCTTCGGCTGCCCCGGGCCGCGGAGTTTGAACCAGCCTGTTCGCGGAGCTTGGATGTGGCTGCTGGACTTACCATCACCCGGCGGGGGTGGGGCAACATTGAAAGCCTGGATCGCCTCAAAGCAGAGGGAGAACAAGGAAGGAAGAGACAAGGACTTTAAGACATTTGCCTTCCATCACAGTGAGGAGGTGCCTGGTGGACTCACTGTGGTGGATGTTAAACTGTGTTAACTGTGTGCTTTGTTATTTTATTCTATGTTATGACTGCAAGGTATATCATTTCGTTCAGACTGAAATGTCTGAATGACAATAAAAGATACTTTACTTTACTTTACTTTAGATGAGCTCTTGAAAAGCTTGGGGATAGAAGGTAATGGCCCAAGTGCTGTAAAATGGGATTTATATGGATGAATGCACTGTTTCTATGCTATATACACGTTGACTCTAACACTGGACTACTCAATTCAACCACTCAAATTTTCTCTTCCATTTAGTTAGATAAAGATTTATTTAAGCTTAATTCACTTTACCAAGTACTCTCTATTGTTTTGGTATGCCTTCCTAATAAACATTCTGTCCATCTAATCCTTGTGTTTCAGTTGAACCAGTCTTTGCAGATTATTGAGGGAGGTCATAAATGTTAATATTATGTATTTTCGTTCTTGATTCTTACCAGAGGAAATATTTTCAGTGTCCATTTCTATACTCAATTATCTCATCTCTTCTCATGCTTGCATTATATTGGGCTGAGTTTATAAACATTTATAGCATGTGTTGGAGGATAGTTTTCTTTCAGTTCCTTATAGGAGCTGTTAGGTCCAAGAATGCAACACTCAACTGCCCTGAAGTCAGAGTGGACTCAAAATATCAGGTCCATGAAGAAACAACACTGTTAAATCCAACTACTCACCTCTACTTATTGCTGCAAATCTCATTTAATCTTACAGTCATATAAATGTATGGCAGAATAGGAGGCCATTCATTTAATTATGTCAACATTGAATATCTCATGGAATCATTTAGATGAATAAGTCATCTTGAAACTAGGTTAAGAAAAATGCTTCTCATCTACACCAGTGCAGGCTTCTTACAAATACAATGAAAATGAAAACATTAGTATTCTACTTTTAGAATCAAAGAGTATACAGCATATTTATCATAAAAATGCATAAATAAACGGAACCAAATTAACATGATTATTTGGAGGTTCAAAGATGTGTGCGAATATAAAATGTGGAATCATATTCTGTGGAAGTTTGTGCTGGATGGCTACTTATTTTTGTCCTTTGAAAGGAATTTGTTTAATACTTGGGTGCAGCAGGATCATGTTCTAACTACTGACCAAAGCATACTATGATTCCATGAGGAATTATGAGCAATGCCGTCATTATTATTAGGAGAGACAAGCAGTCTATATGTAATGTTAGTACAAAGACTTTAGATAATCCCCAAAGCTTCCTTTCATTGCATTTCTGTTTACATGTCTCACAGGCAGTTCTCAGTCTGGTACGTATTCTTCCAAATGGTAATGGAATGAAACAGGAAGTGGACAGAGCTCTTGATGCAGTGAGTGATTCAATGACTCCAATGATGCACCACTTGAGGGAACTTATCCTCAACACCTACAAGAAGGTAATCACCATTTCAGTTTACCAAAAGTGCTGCATTTATCACTCGAAGATAGACACAAAATGCTGGAGTAACTCAGCTGAACAGGCAGCATTTCTGGAGAGAAGGAATGGATGATGTTTTTGGTTGAGACCCTTCTTCGTTCTCTCCAGAGATGTTGCCTGTTACTCCAGCATTTTGTGTCTATATTCGGTTTAAACCAGCATTTGCAGTTCTTTCCTCTGCATTTATCACTCATTGGATGATTAACACATAATTACTTTAATTCAGTTTTATGCCGACAATTTATTCAATGCACCTATTTGGGTTAATGTTCACTTTGATTGTCATTGAAACTGGTCACATGGCTGGCAGCATTTGGATAGTGATTTATCACTGGGTCTCCAAACCACCCACCTGTCCCATGTGATGGGAAGTTAAGTATATAACTGGATGCGTCAGAATTAGAGGACCTCTTCACCACTGGCATGGGTGGTCCTCTGTGACACAAAAGCCTGTAGATGCTGACATTTTGAGCAAAATACAAATTGCTGCAGGAGCTCAGCCGATCAGGCTGATCGTGACAACATATTTATCTATTGCTGCAGTTAAAGCAAAATGCTTGATTGCTAATTTTACATGGAATGCAAAGTATCTATTGGGCGAAATAAAGAAAAGGATTACTTCAGCAATGTTCAGCCAATTGTAGAGCAATAGATCCACTCTTTGGAACTCAAACATTATTATATTTTCATTGTACAAGCGACCCATGCATTATGGCCGTTATCAATGCAGACTGTATTCCAGCATGCAACTTCATCATAACACAGTGTTCACCTATAATAATGCAGTTTTCAGCCAAATACTGTAAGTGTGCCTATAGCAGAGGTAATTTTAAGAAGGAGATTAAGGCAGCACATCGGTAGAGTTGTTTCCTTACTGCGCTGGAGACTGACTACGGGTGCTGTCTGTGCGGTGTTTGTACATTCTCCATGTAATCACGAGGGTTTTCTCTGGGTGCTCCTTTTTCCTTACACATTCCAAAGACATGCTAATCAACTATTTTTTTCCTCTTCACATACCTAAAGAAGCTTTTATTATCATCCTTTATATTCTTGGCTAGCTTACCTTCGTACCTCATCTTTTCTCCCCCTATTGCCTTTTTAGTTATCTTCTGTTGCTCTTTGAAAGCCTCCCAATCCCCCGGCTTCCCGCTCATCTTTGCTGTGTTATACTTCTTCTCTTTTATTTTCATACTGTGCTATGTAAAATAATCTAATAGATCTTTTGAATGTCATGTTTTCTAGGAAATGTCAGGTTATTGCAATTTCAGAAACTTCTGAATGTCATTTCAAACCAATAAGGCTGGGTTTCAATTGTTAATATTGTAGATTAATGGCTTCTGTAAATTGCTTCCAATATATGATGCAAAAGTGGCATAACATAGAACTAGTGTGGGTGGTAATGGGTGATCGATGGTCAGCATGAACTCGGGGGGCTGAAGGGCCTGTTTCCACGCATGAGTCTCCCCTGCGCACGCGTACCATTGTGCAAGACATCAAATATGTTAATCACATTTTATACATTACACAACTCCCCCTTTAACTTGGAGGCATGTAACACAATTTCACCTTCACGGTATATGCTCTTTACTTAAAATATAATTGATTAATACACTGTTGCAAAATTGTATTATTAAAGTCATCTTACAATACATCCTCATAACCGTAATAATCATATCTAAACTTAGCACTTATAATTTTTCATTCCACCTATCTTCCTTAAACCAAATACATTACACCTTGCTTTATGTGTTATCATTTTCCGTTCCCTTGCGTGTAAATTGCGAACTCTTTCTAATTGCTCTAGCTCTGCCTCTTCCTTTTTTAAATGTCCTAATCTTAGTTTGAAGATTTCTTCCTGTTCATGATATACTGCTAAAGTTAACGTTTCATTTTCTGCTTCATATTTGTTGGGCGGCATGTGACACATGGCTGCAGGTTTTCATTTTGCTAGCAGCTTCCTCTGTCGCTCAATTTCCTCGCGCTGCATATTTATCTGCTCTTGTTGTTTAATAAGATTCTGAAATGCATAACCATCTGTCCATTGCTCAGTGAAGGAGGCTCCATGCCAGACTGTAGTGAAGTGCCCTAGTCGCAATCGGTCCTGCATACTTTTGTCTCGTTGTCACACATTTATTTAACCGTTCTTTGTATCGTTTAAACATTTTCTGTTGTTCATCTATTTGTCTTCTTAAGTCACATCACTGGTTCTTCATCAAGAAGTAGGATCTATATTGTCTTTGCAATACAACAGTGGCTTTGATTTGTAGTCTGTATACTTTTCTTGCTTCAAAAGCACGGTAGTGAGACTGCACTACAATTGCTGTACATTTCAGTTTGAGGAAGTCTTTCCTGTACCAAAACATACGGAGTACTGACTGAACTTTTACAGCAGCCCGCTTTTGCTTACCCACTGCCTACCCACCATACCCTTGTAGGCAGCCTGACTGGTAATGGTTGCATACCTCATTGACTGATATTGCACAAACTGGGAATGCCCTATTTTGCATGCTTTGTACCATTTCTGGATCAAAATGACTGCTTATCGCATAGTTCTGTAGCGTACCCTTGATCAGTACCCACGGAATGAAGCTTGCAGAGTGCTATAGCCGCCTTTTGAATCAAGAAATGTTTTCTTGTAATGCACATCATTAAGAATGAATAAATAAGGCGTGCTGCCTTGATTTTTTCAACCAATTCTCTGGCTTTGACCCCGCGGTGGAAGGCCTGAATACACTCGGACTATTCTTGATCAGACTTTGCTCGCTTTACCTTGCACTAAACGTTATTCCCTTACCATGTATCTATACATTGAAAATGGCTCGATTGTAATCATGTATTTAGCGATGTTACAAAACTTACCTTCAAGGTCGCAGCAGTTATGTGCATGTCTTTGGCGCCTTTGGGGGGGGGGATTAAAATGCCGTTTTCTACTGCTTATCGGAGGCGGACTTCCTCGGGCTGCTAGCTGCTGAAGAAAATCGATCCGGCTTCCGTTCCCGATTTTTTTTTTTTTTTTAAATTGCGAGACAATTTAATAATTAAATAAAAATAAAAAGCGACTTCTAATGCCCTCAATGCTTACAACGTGATGGATTGCATGAACGGGACAAATCAAAATGTAAGTCGTCTATTTTACATATAAACTTGTTTCTTGGGATGGCTTTAATCAAATTTTATGATGCGAAAATGTGATTAGGGCCCCATACGAACTGGCAGTGTTTTTCCTGCCGATATGGGGTTCAAATTCACCGCAATGTTCCAATCAATTGCGTTCAGAAAAACCCACTCGCAAGATGATTTAAATGCTCTTTTTTTTTGGACAATCATGTCATAAGAGCATCTAAATCATCTATATTTTGTGTTATTGTCTATCTATTGTCAATATTTTTATATTAAATATCAGTATAAGATGATATTTTGCAAATATCCCATGTATTGTGCAAACAAATAATAATTTTAATTATATTGAGTGGATGTTTCTAGATTAATTTATGGGAATTAAACATTAGATTCCTTCCATCTGGCATATAAATTCATGACATGATTTAAAAATCATGTTATATTGTGAATTCTTGTGTGAATGGGATTAGTTTGTTAATTGGATACTTAGGCTATTTAAAAAAATATCCTTTTCTTAAGAAATGTAATCTACAGGACATTCTTAATGGGAAAGTAGTGGGCAGAAAGTCATGCGTGGTTTGAAGAGCAAAAATCTGTAGTTTACAATGGCAAAATTGAAAAGTTGAGGAAAAACAAGGTGTACAGAGTTGCTTATTGGTTACAATCTGATGAGTATGATGATGCTACCGATTATGATATTCCAATGTACCAGCTAGCAACTGATCTTCTCCATAAAGACCTGGTCTATTGATAGAAATTGTAATTTATTTACCTATCTGTTACGGACACAGCATATAATACAATAACATTAAAGTTCTGATCTTGAGAATATCACATTTTTGAATTTTCAAGGCAGTCTGGGTGTTTATTACTATTTCCATCACAACGGTAATTTTGTAATTAGCTACAATTAGGTAATTAACTAATTATATGCTTTAATTTCAGGTCATCCAAGTAAGATGTTTTATATTTGTTTCAGAATGCTTCAATCTATAACAACTGAAAATTTCATTCAGTTCTCTTGCTTTTTAAGAAAGTTATGGGCTTTTGACTGTCCTCGATCACAGCTTTTGTGTTAAGTCAATGGAAAAGCAATAGGGAACAAGATGCTAATTTCCGAGTATGAAAATGGCCATAATTTTTTTAATACTGAATATATGAAAGTGAATTAGGTGTCAAATTAAACTTCTTTGTATGCTTTACCTGATGGGATAAATTGCAGGCTTGATTTTTAAAATCTCAACATTTTGTAATATTGCTAATGTATTGTCTTTCTGCTGATATCACGCAACAAAACTTTTCATTGTACCGAGGTACACGTGACAATAAACTAAACTAAACTAAATTCTGATTTTATTATCTGCAGCATAGTCGAGACTGAGTGCAGTAAGTCGTTAGCTTTTCTCAAACTAAGTGCCAGCTAATTTAGGAAGATAAATATTTTTATGTGTCATTTATGATCTAACAAATGACAACGGACTTTATAGCCATTTTTTTTGCAATTTAAGGACTACTGTAACACTGGAACCAAAGCAGGGAACTTGTGCACACAAACATCCCACAAGTCGTGGTATGTTAGAAGCAAATAATATGTATTATTAATGTTATTGGAAGGATTTATTCTACATTTCTTCACTTAATAACATGGAATATGTTTTAACCAGCTCAAAATAGATGGAGCAATATTTTAACTTCCCAGCCAAAAGTTATGTCTCTTTTGGAGTAGTACTTCTTCAGTACTTTCCTAGAATGCCACTCTATGTTATCTCTGGTGTAGGACATCAACAGAACCACCAGCTGTGCCACAATTGACAAACAAAGATCCAGTGGTGAGGTGAACCCCAGCAAATGTGCTCCATGGCAGATACTCTGTTCTTCGGAGGACCACAGCCTACTCTCCTTCCACACTTTCAACCAACACTCGTGCTTATTCCCACAGCTGACAGGGTTTAATTGTTCCGATATCATTGAGATATTACCACATTCGGCTGGGACATATACAGGGCTTTTCGACTGCTTTTCACTTTGATATACCCAGTGATTCTAGAGCAGCACCAATAGCTCGAGCTCAGCTGAAAAGTCAACTTGAGGATTAGGTTAGGTGATTAGTCGCACCATGGTTGCATTGTGGAAGGAGGGAATTCATCAGTGAGTTATTATCTGAAATTGTCGGGACTTACTTGTAACACCCAGATCTACACCTTTCTCAATGCATTAGGATTAGGGTTGTGCATTTGTCACCTGTGCCCTTTCTTTGCGCAGCACAAAATGCCATACACTTTCACTTACTCCAGTAAGCTGGGGTAGCGGCAGCGGTGACCCGGCCTCGGAGCTGGGGTAGCGGCAGCGGCGACGCGGCCTCGCAGCTGGGGCAGTGTTCCGGCGGCGGCGGCCACCCGACCCGACCGCGGGCCCAGTGGACGACATCGTCGGGAGCTCGCAGGTCACAGGTTGGTGACCTGTTCTCCAGAGCTCCCGCAACAACAGCTGCGTCCGCTGGACTGGGGGGCCGCAGCTTCGGCAGCTTCGACCACCCCGGGCCGCGGAGTTGAACCGGCTCGTTCGCGGAGCTCGGATTCAGTCGCGGGACTGACATTACTTACCATCGCCCGGCAGGGTCACAACATCTGAAGCCTGTATCGCCTCGGCGCAGAGGGAGAATAAGAAGGGATGAGACAAAGACTTAAGACTTTTTCCTTCCATCACAGTGAGGAGGTGCCTGGTGAATTCACGGTGGTGGATGTTAATTTGTGTTTATTGTGCGTTTTTGTCATTTTTACTATATGTAGGACTGCAAGGCAACAAAATTTCATTCAGACCGCAAGGATTCAGCCGCGGGAGAACCGCAAGGTCTGAATGACAATAAAGACTACTTTGACTTTGTAACATTGAAGCAAGTTGATAGTTCTGTGGGGACACTGTTGCAAAACTGTGTAATCAATTTAATAAAACCTCTGATCATGGCATATCTTTCAGTTCATAAGTGCTATTCCCAGTGGTAATCATGAACCAGTTACGGGGACAGCATATTTTCTTATTACTGCCATAGGGTGGGTGGGTAGAAAGGTTATATTGACTACCATAGATGTAAAGGCAACGTCCCCAGCCAGTATACCAGTTGCAGGCCTTCTTAACCGGTCGCCCATTATCTCAAATAAACTGTTGCTATAGAAGGCTTGGTTTTGTATTAAGCTATAGGACCATGTTGATGCAAAGGATAACTCTTGCCTGAGGGAAATTAATTGCTAGATCCTTTTACCACCATCCTTTAGAAGGCACTACCTTCTAGCTAACTAGCAAGCTGTGCGTCTATGACCTTCTTGATTACAATATGCAAGATATGTTGTGAATGCCACTTGATGGATGTTGAAATGCCCTAGTTTAGGACAACGGTGACCTCTGTGGCAGAGCAGGATTGTGTAAGAATTTGTGTATGCCTAGATACAGATTTTACAGATGAGGCTGCAGAACAGTTACAGTCTATTGGGTCAAAAAGGCACCAACCTTCATAAATATGAGAATATACTTACACAAAATAGACAAACAGTCCATAACAAATGACGTAGGGTGGTTCAGAAGAAACAAGGCAGCTCAGTCTTGGCAGCTCACTGCTGTGGCCTCTTTTTTGGTAACTTTTTGAAATTGGATAAGGAATTGTTTCCATTTCACAGAGCTGTCTGTGTCCACCTGTGGGTTTCATTGTTGAATTTAGGGCAGGGATGGCTCCCAAATCACTCACTAAATTTGATACAGCCCCACTTTCCCCTTCTAGGTGTAAGAAAACACGTCTTAAGGTGGACTTCTCATAACCCTGGTGTCTACCATAGGATGTCGGCCTCCCCTTTTAAGAATCATGCTATTTTCAAAAGGGCAGTTTATTAAACAAAAGTGTGAAAGGCACCAGGCTCAATACTTTATTAATTCTCCTCTTCTTATGCCCAAGCCGGGTTTATTTTCCTGCTCCACCGATGACTCATGGAAAGAATTTCATACAGTATTTCTCAGAACCTTACTGACGTAGAAAAAAGCTGGTCAACATAAACAATAGATAGAGCTTTTTTCCCAGTGTGAAATCGTTAAATACTTTAAGGAGAGAGGGGGAAAGTTAAACAGGAAATTCACACAGCAAGCTTTTTGACACAAACTTATGGGTGTATGAAATGCCTGCAAAGGAATTGGTGAAAGCAGATATGGTAGTCATGCTTAAGAGGCATTTAGGCACAATAATAGGCAGCAAATGGAGATGTAAAGACCATGTGCAGACAGATATTCAGCTTAACTTGCATCATGGTCTCCACAGACATTGTGGGACAAAGGGCCTGTTCTGTGCTGAACTGTTCGATGTAATCCAATCTCTATGGAAGTGTGGTAACAGGAACAGGTTTCCTCACAAACAAGCACAGCAGGCCCAAATGACTTTGAAAATGTTATCAATTAGAAATCTTTTCACTCTTGATTACTATAAATCAATTTCTTACAATATCATTCAGTTCAAATAAGTTCAGATATCAAAGATAAAGCAACGTTACATTAAGCAAAGGTACAAGCAAGTTATACAACATCCCTTAGAAATTGGAAATCCATCAGTTTCATTGAAAAAGGAATTAATTCTTGTAATGACATTCCAGGATCAATTTACCCAGGTAGACAATGTCCTGAAGCAATTAATGCTAAGAATAATGCCTTGTAATTATTGTGGGTCATTTACATCAGTAGGTGGCAATATTGTACTACCCACTACTTTCCCATTGAAATGTGTGTGGTGTAATGAAGAAAGAAACAGAATTTTGCATGGTTATAGATGTTGCACCTTACTAGAATACTAACAATTGAAACCAAGCCTTATTGGTTTGAAATGACATTCAGAAGTTTCTGAAATTCCAATAACCTGACATTTCCTAGAAAACATGACATTCAAAAGATCTATTAAATTATTTTACATAGCACAGTATGAAAATAAAAGAGAAGTATAACATAGCAAAGATGAACGGGAAGCCAGGGGATTGGGAGGCTTTCAAAGAACAACAGAAGATACCAAAAAAGGCAATAAGGGGAGAAAAGATGAGGTATGAAGATAAGCTAGCCAAGAATATAAAGGAGGATAATAAAAGCTTCTTTAGGTATGTGAAGAGGAAAAAAATAGTTGATTAGCATGTCTTTGGAATGTCTGAGGAAACTGGAGCACCCAGAGAAAACCCACGCGGTCACACGGAGAATGTACAAACACCGCAGACAGCACCCGTAGTCAGTATCGAACCCAGGTCTGGCACAGTAAGGAAACAACTCTACTGCTGTGTCGCCTTAATCTCCTTCTTAAAATTGCTTCTGCTGTAGGCACACACTTACAGTATTGGCTGTAAACTGCATTATTATAGGTGAACACTGTTACAATGGTTGCTTGCCTGGAACACAGCCTGCATTGCCAACGGCCATAATGCATGGGTCGCTTGTACAATGAAAATATAATAATGTTTGAGTAGAGTGGATCTTTTGCTCTACATTGGCTGAACATTGTTGAAGTAAACCTTTTCTTTATTTTGCCCAATAGATACTTTGCATTCCATGTAAAATTAGCAATCAAGCATTTTGTTTTTACTCCAGCAATAGAAAATATGTTGTCACGATTAGCCTTTCCTGCTGAGCTCCTGCAGCAATTTGTATTTTGCTCAAAATTTCAGCATCTACAGGCTTTTGTGTCACAGAGGACCACCCATGCCAGTGGTGTTGAGGACCTCTGATTCTGACACCTCTAGTTATATACTTAACTTCCCATTACATGGGACAGGCAGGGCTCTCGCTTAACCCTTTTCCCCTGTTGCCAGCCGGGCAACCTTGGCAGCTTTTTAGGTTGCCAAATGACAGTTTAGGTGGTCATTTAAGATGGCTTGCATGACGCGTGCTCAGACGTATGATCAACCTGTGTCAATAAATCCTAGACCTTGATAACATATATGTTTAACCATGCACACTACAGATTGATGCAAGCATGTTTTCTTTGAAGGACCAAAAATAGTAAGATTAAACGAGAACTTACCAGTTTGAGGTTTGATCTGTATTTTATGAGGAGTTACGATGAGGGATTACGTGAAGAGCCCGCTCAGCACGCATGCACGGCATACTTCAAAGCAGCGGTGTGGAATCACAGATCGACACAGTTACTGAAGTAAACATAGTAAAGAAAAGGAGTCAGTTTATCAGTTTGACCCATATTATTGAGGGTGGGAGCGGAGGGCACGTAATCCCTCATCGTAACTCCTCATAAAATACAGATCAAACTTCAAACTGGTAAGTTCTCGTTTAATCTTACTATTTTACTTCGGAGTCATGTGAGTGACTACGTGAAGACTTCAAAGCTCTGTGATTTCAAACCGTGTAACAGTTATTACTTCACTCACTGCCGAAGTCCTTGAGGGAGGAAGTGTGTTATCGTAATCAACCAATGAATCTGTTTGTAGAAAAACACAATGGTAATTGATTTTTTTTTTTTTTTTAACAATAACAACAAAGAAATAAATTGCTCCACTGGGCTTAAATTAAATATTTGCAGTCTGTAAAGAAATTTTTTTTTTTTTGCAAATAAAACAGGTTTTGCCAACGGCTTATTATAAAATTTGTTAACGGTCTTTGCCCCCCGACCATCCTGCTGTAGCCAGGATGTGGTCTATAGGCACGTCCATTCTTTTAGCCATCGACGTGGATGCTGCCCTGGTGGATTGAGATTTGTACATGTTAGTGTTTATCCCAGCAGCTTTTAGCACCTGCTTGAGCCATCTCAAAATGGTTTGGCTCGTCACCCGACCATAGGTTTTTTATGACTGACCCACAAGGCTTTTCATCTCCCTCGAATATTTTTGGTTGAGTAGGTGGTCCCTGTATCCAAGCAGTACTTCTCCCATTTTTTGATGCTGGACAAGTGCTGTTTTTTAGTGGATGTTCGGAGGGATGCTGACATGGTGTGGACGGTTTGTTCTGATAATCGCAGTCCCAGAAGTGGTTTGTGCAGAATCTGCAACCCAGGAGTTTGATTTTTTCATGGCACGGGTGGCTTGTGCCCGACACTGGGTGTTAATAACTCTGGGTCACTGGGGAATACCATCGGAGTTTCAACAACCATGTCATGGAGTATTGGGAACCATGGCTGCGTAGGCCAGTCGGGTACTATCAAAATACCTGAAGCAGTGTCCATTTGTATTGTGCGTAGTCCCCGACTGATGAGGCAGAAGGGAGGAAATGCATCTACCGCTGCTGCCTCAGGGTCTGGTTCCCAAGCGACATACATAGGTACCTGGTGATTTAGCCTTGATGCAAATAAATCGATATCTGGCGTGCCATATTGCTTGATAACTTTTGCAAAATGTTTTGGGGTTTAACATCCATTCGATGTTGTCATTAAATTTACGTGACCTGGTGTCTGCCACTGTATTTAGCTTACCTGGCAGGTAGGTTGCTGATATCCAAATATGTCTTTCGACACACCATTGCCAAATTGTGTTGACCAACTTGTCGCATGATACCGATTTTATGCCGCCCATATGGTTAATGTAGGCCACCACCGTAGTCTATATTACTAAAAGTCTGTTCTTGACCGGTTTTGGCCATCTGTGCTGCGATTTCCGAGAGAACGTCGCCACCTACGGCCGTCATTTTTGGCCACCTTGCTCAGAGCCACCCTCCGCCGTATGTGTGCTGAGGATTTTTCCCGTCGATGAAAAATGACAGAGATGTTAATGATTTTACAAAATTCTCCATACTCTCTGCTGCCCCTGCTGGCGGCAGGGGGGAGGGACTATAAAACCAGGAAGTGGTGTGCCTCAATCAGTGTCTGCAAGCTGGAGGAAGGCAGAGGGTCACGTTTCTCTGAGCTGTGAATAACACTGAACACATGTCAACTCAAATGTAAGTGTCCTTAGTGGTTCTAAAAGCTTGCAGAATGTGTCTATTGGTTCTAAAATGTTTGCAAAAAGTGTTTATTGGTTCTAAAATGTTTGCAAAAAGTGTCTCTTTTGATTCTACAATGCTTGCAGAATGTGTCTATTTGGTTCTAAATTTTTTTTTACGTTCTCCCCTGCCCCTTTCCTCTCCCCCCCCTTTCCTCTACCCCCCCCTTTCCTCTACCCCCCCTCTCCTCTACCCCCCTCTCCTCTACCCCCCTCTCCTTCTCCCCCCTCTCCTTCTCCCCCCTCCCCTCCTCCCCCCCTCTCCCCCTCCTCTCCCCCCCTCTCCTCTCCCCTCTCCTCTCCCCCCCCTCTCCTCTCCCTCTCCTCCCCCTCTCCTCTCCCCCCCTCTCCCCACCTCACCCCTCTCCTCTCCACCCCCCTCCTCTCCACCCCTCTCCTCTCCCCCCTCTCCTCTCCCCCCCTCTTCCCCCCCTCTCCTCTCCCCTCTCCTCTCCCCCCCTCCCCTCCTCTCCCCCCACTCTCTCTCATCCCCTCCCCTCCATACCCTCCCCAGCATTCCTCCCCTAAACCCCCTCCCCACATCCCTACCCCCTTCCCTCCACCCTCCCTCCCCCTCCCTGCTCCCCCTCCCCTATCAGCACCCTCTCTCTCCCCCTCTTTCCACTCTCTACCCCTCTCTCCCCCCCCTCTCTCCCCCCTCCCCCCTCTCTCCCCCCCCTCTCTCCCCCCCCTCTCTCCCCCCCTCCCCCCTCTCTCCCCCCCATCCTCCCCTCCCCACCCCTAAACCCCCTCCCCTCCACACCCCCTACCCTCTTCCCTCCACCCTCCCCCCTCCCTCACCCTCCCCCCTCCCGGCTACCCACCTCACCCCCCTCTCAGCACCCCCTCTCTCTCCCCCTCACTCTCACCCTCTCTCTCTCCTCCCCTCCTCCCCCACCTTTCCCCCCTCACCCACCCTCCCTCTTATCCTCCTCTCCACCCCCCTGTCCCTCTTGCCTCTCTCTCTCTGTGTCTGTCTCTCTCTCTGCCTCTGCCCCTTCTCTCTCTGCCCTCACTCTCTACCCCCGCCCGCCCCCCCCCCCCTCTCTAGATGTGACTGCAAGTTGGGGGCTATGCGTCAGTAGATAGGGTGGTTATGGGGTAAAAGGAGCAAATTAATAATATTAATATAATATCAAGGGGGTAATTAGCGTGAGAGCGGGGGGGGGGGGGTAGTTAGTGTGTGTGACGCTGCGTGCTGCCTCCCCCCCAACCGCACGTTGGGGGAACAGACCCAACGGGTCTGCATTTGGTCTAGTATTATCTATTTGTAACCGTACATGCAAGTGATGCATATTTGTGCATATGCTTTTAAACCATAAAAGTCATCCAACATCTCTAGATAATTAATGCCCAGTGTAAGTGGTAATGATGACTCTGGGTTAGTCCATCTACTACCTGTGCTGGATATAGAGTTAGTTGCTCCCCAGCCTTGAGCACTGGCATCTGTTTGGATAACTAACGTAGGGTTAGTGATGATAATAGGGCTGAAACTATGCCAAACGTTTTTTGCCCACCACTGTAGTTCTGATATTGCTTCAGTGGGTAACTTCATGACACGATCATAATGACCTGTATGTCGTTTTGGTGCCTGTACCTTTGCTCTTTGTAAGTTTTGACAGTGCAAAGTTCCGAATTGTGTAGCCGGAAATGCTGCTACCATTTTTCCAATTACTCTGTTACTTGTCGAATAGTTGGTTCAACTGTTTTGTCTCTTGGCAATGTTACAGTCACGTAGACTGAATTAATTGTGAAGCCCAAGTAATCCATGATTGTGGATGGCGTCAATTTAGAGTTATCTGGATGTAAGACAATCCCAGGGTTTCGAATAACTGTTTGGTAGCTGATACAGCTAACATAGTCAATTCCATGGTCTTGCCTATTATTTAAGATATCATCAAGATATGCCATGACAAGATATGACATGATGTTTTGTCTTCTGAATATTGCCAGAGCTGGTTTTAGTATCTTGGTGAATAATCTTGGGCTGATGTGAATCCATTGGGTAACACTTTAAACTGCGATAGCTGCCCCATCCAGGTAAATTTCAGGTATCTGCGATGATCCTTGTGAATGGTACTAAATAGTAAACATCTTTAAGATCAATGCTTGCCATGAAGTATCCTTTGGAAATTAGTTGTTTGGCAGTAACAACCGTTTCCATTTTGAAATGTATATACTTAACAAACATATTTAGTGAAGTTAAGTCAATGATGATGCGACATCCACCATCTTTTTTGGGTTTAGTGACGAATATTTGATACAAATTCCAAGGGTTCATGTTTTCCCATGATACCCTTTGTAATTAGTCTCACCAGTTCAGCTTGTCCCTCTCGTTTCTTTAACGGAGAGGGAAAATACCCTCTGGGGTGAATGTTGAACTGGTGGCAATTTTTCTAGTATGAATTGTATTTTGTATCCACTAATGCCATTGAGTATATACTGATCACTCGTGATAGACTCCCGCGCTTCTTAAAACAGATGTAATCTCCCCCCTGTTAGTATTAAGACCCTATTTTCTATATGCTGGTTGGAACCAGACCCACCTACCTCCATGGTTATGGGTATTTTTCTGTTTCCTGCCGGTCTAACGAGTCTTGCACGTTGTCTGACGTGGCGGTGATGTTGGGGGGTGGAGCATTTTCCATGGGGTCCGCTCTGGGCCCTGGTCTAAAGAAGACTTCCGGGGATAGAATGCGGACCCCGAGCTTTACACCAGTCCCATATGGTAGACGTCGACTGATGGACGTGATGGGGTGCTGCTGCTTAGGAATTATTGTTTTTGGTTTGCTCGTCCCGGGGCCTGCCCTCATGAGACCGAAAGTTTTTTAAGGCCTCATCCATATCCTTCATATGCTTTGTGAGGTTTTTGCCAAAGAGCAATGGGTCTGGCTCAGTGGCTGGGGCATGGACAACCCCACAAATTTAGGATTTTATGACAGGTCTTATGATTTCTTTACGAAGGTTGTGGTCATCTCCGTATTTGTCCACGAAACGAGCAAACGATGTGATGGCTGATGTCAGGAGCCTGAGGATCCGCTGCAGTTTTAGCTCCTGGTTCCGAATATTTACCCCAACGTGCCCCCACTTTTGGCTGTTTACAGCCGGCACTTTAAGGGACTCACAGTTCTCTGGAGCTGTATACGTTTCTGAGGCCTCATTGACCACCTCTCCTGTAGGGGCCTGTTGGAAAGGTGGTTAATGCTGGCCACTGGTTTGGCCTTTAACGGCCTCCTGCACATGGGGTTGCCACGTAGCGGTCCACCACACCTAGCAGCTCTTCCTGTTCCTGCACCCCTTGCATACTCCCGAGATTTTCAGCCATCGTCCCCTCTTCTTGACCAGCCCAGTCCTCGTCACCAAAGCTACCCTCGGGTAAGGAGGAAGCAATGGGCAGTGCTCAAGGTACTGTGGAGGGAGTACCTGAATTCCCCCTGCGAGAGCGCCCCTCACGAAGCGCGTCGCGCTGGAGCTCCTGCTCCAGGAGCCGCTCCATGCGGCTCAAGAGGCTGTCTCTCCCCCGGGCGGGTGGAGAGACGTCCCTGTCTGACAAGTCGGAAGCCACCGGCCGGACGCCTCTTCCGTGGCTTTACTTCCAGCCCGCTGCTCAGGCGCTAGCGGGTTGGGCTCGGCACGGTGTCGGGGAATAGCGGAGCGCCCGGTAAGCGGTCCTACCGCCTTGTTGCTGCCCCCCCACCAGATGGAACGCTCCTCCGTTGGAGTCGAGCGGGGGACAGGTTTGTCCAAGAGCGTTTCTTCTCTGCCTGAAAGCAGAAGGCTCCCTGTGAAAGAAAACCCGACCTCAGAGCTTACCTGACGGTCCGTTCTTTCACCTGTAGCGGGAGCGCCTGACTCCCGATGCGGCCACTGTTGCACTGCTGAACGCAATGTCGCACATGCGTGCTGAGCGGGCTCTTCACGTAGTCACTCACGTGACTTTGAAGTAAAATTATCATGACATGGCTATAGCATGGGTCGTTATTGCTATTGGTACAGAAAAACTCTGGCTTCCCACATAATTTATCCACAACAAAATATACAGGTTGCATGGAATTTTCTAAAAGCATTTTATGATAATAGCTGTTAAAACTGACTGTACCCATCTGACAGGTTAAACATTACACTAACTAGCAAGAGATGGCCAAAGGACATAAATGCAGCAAATGTTCTTTTGGTAATATATTTAAAGGTGTCAAGACGCCACATTACTGGACATTCAGATTAGATGTATGTGGCAATGAAGATACCCAGTTTGTAAGCAACAATTTTTTTTTAAATTGTTGATAAACGCCTTTTCCATCATACCCACTTCAGAATTAACATTAAAATTTCAACTGAAATATCTCCTGACCAAATTTGTGATGTATATGACTGACTGTAGAAGTAAAACCTGGATAAACCCAACTTATAGTTGTGAATGTTGCTCATTTAATAACTACAGTACTGATACTCCATATATAGAGCATTGATTTGCCGTTAAAATGAATTCTGTAATAATGTGTCAGTGACAATCGAACACTGCGGTTTTAATGTTAACAACATATTCCATGTTGTTAAGTGAAGAAATGTAGATGTTATTGGAATAAATTATTCCAATAACATCAATAATACATATTATTTGCTTGCTAATACCACGACTTGTGAGATAATGGTGTGCTATGGCTATATGGCTATAATGTCTTTTGCCATTTGGTAGATCATAAATGTCATATAAAAATACTTATCTTCCTAAATTAGCTGGCATTTAGTTTGAGAAAAGCTAACAACTTACTGCGCTCAGTCTCGACTATGCTGTAGATTATAGAATCAGAATTTAGTTTAGTTTAGTTTATTGTCACGTGTACCTCGGTACAGTGAAAAGCTTTTGTTGCGTGATATCCAGTCAGCAGAAAGGTAATCATGATTACAATCGAGCCATTTTCAATGTATAGATACATGGAAGAATCAGAATAGATAATAGAATCATAATTTAGTTTAGTTTAGTTTATTATTTATTTGGATAGTGATCTATCCTCCAAACCACCCACCTGTCAAGGCTCGAAATTAGCGGTTGCCCGGGTGCCACTGACCACTCAAAGTGCCGCTGGGCAACCTAAACGGCGAGTCATTTTGCCCGGCTTGGCAACTTGGTTTATACCAAAGATAGACACAAAAAACCGGAGTAACTCTGCGGGTCCGGCAGCATCTCTGGAGAAAAGGAACGTGACGTTTTGTGTCGGCGACGGTTAATAATAATAATGGATGGGATTTATATAGCGCCTTTCTAATACTCAAGGCGCTTTACATCGCATTATTCATTCACTCCTCAGTCACACTCGGTGGTGGTAAGCTACTTCTGTAGCCACAGCTGCCCTGGGGCAGACTGACGGAAGCGTGGCTGCCATTCTGCGCCTACGGCCCCTCCGACCACCACCAATCACTCACACACATTCACACACATTCACACACAGGCAAAGGTGGGTGAAGTGTCTTGCCCAAGGACACAACGACAGTATGCACTCCAAGCGGGATTCGAACCGACTACCTTCCGGTTGCCAGCCGAACACTTAGCCCATTGTGCCATCTGTTATCCCACGGTTGTGGTAAAGATGCTAAGTGTGGCGTGACGGAGGGTCGGAGCCAATGACGGGCCCCGCACAGCAGCAGCAGCAGCGGCGACAGCTCCATCTGCTCCATCTCCTCCTCCTCTCGCACCCCGCCCAGCCTGATAACGGCCGCTGCTGCCACTCTGCCAACGGCGCTTTCAAAACAGACCCTTGGAGGAAGGAGGTGTCGGTCAGAGGCAGAAGTAGAGTAGGAGGGGGGGGGACTGAGCATAGAGCGCGGTGATTGGAGGAGGGAGACGTGCCAAAACACTCTCGGCAGCCCTGCACCGCAGCCAGGACCGATCCCGGTATTGCTGCCGAACCGCCACTGGACCGACACCTCCCTCCTCCAAGGGTCCCCACCCGAGAGCCCCTCCCCCCCCCCCACGCCCGGGGGTGGCCAGAGGCGTCAGGAGTCAGATGTGCGCGGCGCCCCCAGGCCCACAGCCAGCGCAGAGAAGCAGCGCTGTTCAACTCTGCCTGTCCCTGTCTGGATTGAGACAGGGCTGTCGCGAGACAGGCAGTTGAGCTGCATTTCGCGCTGGATTGAGCCTCCGAAGCCTCGTGCTTGTGTGCGTCAGGATATTCTGTCCGCGGTCCCCTCCATATTTTGATTGCGATTTCCGTGCCTGACAGGTGTTGTCCGAGGAGCGCTGGCCTTCCTTCCCACCTCCTCTGCCCCTTCCTCTCTCTCTCTCTTGTACGCCCCCCTCCACTCCCCTTATCTCCTCCCCTCCTCATCTACTCCCCCCCCCATCTATTCATCCTGCACTGATCTCCCTATCCACCTCGCATTGATTCTCCTGCCACTCCCCATCAATCCTACAATGGTCCCCCAATTCATCCTGTACTGACCTCCCTTCCCATTCATCCTGCACTGCTCCTCCCCTTCATCCTGCACTGAACCCCCCGTCCATCCTGCACAGATCCCCCCCATTCAACCCCACTGACATCCCCCGCGCTCTCCCCTCACAATTTTACCTACTCCAACCAGCACGCACTAATTCCCCTGCCTCAATCCATCCAATCCTCACCGATTGCCTTCTCATGCCCCCCCCTCCCCCCACCCCCACCACCATCTATCCATCCTGCACTGATTCACCCCCCCCCTCCCGACCCTATTGTGCTGGAAATGTCTTCAGCGCTAACATTGACTATGTTTGATAACGGAATCCAATCAAATATGTTTTAATTCCCAATGTTATTATTTGTTTTAATCCATAAAGATGGATTACAGATGGAGCAATATTTTTACTTCCCAGCCAAAAGCTCTGTCTCTGTTGGAGTAGTACTTCTTCAGTGCTTTCCTAGAATGCCACTCAAGGTCACCTCTGGTGTTGGACATCAGAAATATGTCAAGCTGTGCCACAATTGACAAACAAAGATCCAGTGGTGAGGTAAATCCCAGCAAATGTGTTCCATGGTAGAGGCGGATACTCAGTTCTTTGGAGGACCACAGCCTACTCTCCTTCCACACACCCAACCAACACTCTTGCTTATTCCCACAGCTGACAGGGTCTAATTGTTTCGCTATCATTGAGATATTACCACCTTCGGCTGGGACATTTACAGACAGGGCTTCTATTTTCCTTTTCAACTGCTTTTCACTTTGATATACCCAGTGATGATAGAGCAGCACCAATAGCTAGATCTCATCCGGATGGTCAACTTGAGGATTGTGTTAGGTGGATAGTTGCACTATGGTTGCATTGTGGAAGGAGAGAAATCATCAGTGAGTTATTATCTGAAATTGTTAGAACTTAAAGGCCTGTCCCACTTGGGAGACTTCCACCACGACCTTAAATGACTAAAAAAAAAATCAAGGTCGTGGTGACCTACGTCCTCCTACGACCTTCCTCGACTATGTGTACGACCTCCTACGACTATGTTGAACACCTCCCTCGACTATGAAGAAGACTTCCTTCGACCTCCTTCGACTATGTTGAAGACTGGCTTTGGCCATGTACGTTTTACTCGAGGATGGTCTCTGGCAAATTGGTCCGTGAATGAGCACGACCCCCTTCCACCTCAGAGGACCACATCGAAAACCAACAACGACCAATGACGAGTGTCTACTGCTCAAATGATCACCAGATAAAATGATGTCATGTCTGCATTTTTTTCTCACCAAAAAAATGCCTCCCAGGATTGTTTTTAAATCATTCTGAACCATGCAAGCAAGGAAGGAACTAGTTTGGAGGATGTTAGTAAAATTAAAACTACTTCTGTTTGCAGTAGCCCTTTTGCTTCAGCAGGCTTTTAAGAAAGGCAGAAGGGGAAGAGCAAGGGTGAAGAGGAAGCACAAGAAGAGGTCTCAATGGGTGATTGGAGATGATGTGATGGACTGTCCCAGTACACCAGATGACTGGAAGGGAGTGGCGCTAGGCTTTGACAAAAAATGGAACTTTAAGCACACATGTGGAGCAGTGGATGGCAAGCGTGCCATTCTTGCCCCTATCCTTGTACCCCTCATTTTCCTTTTTGTATAGGATGGCATTCTGCTGGAACCATTCCTCAAGGTTCCCCTCCTGCTGCCTGGTGAAGGTGTAGGGCATAACCTTCCTCCAGCCCTCCCTCACCACCAATGGGGCATCTGTCTCTGATGCTGTGTCAGACACAGGAGAAAGGGCTGCTTTGCTGCCTTCAAATGTGAAGGATGGGGTGATCGTGGGGACATATACTACCACCTTGGTCTCCTCCTCCAGGGATCTCTCATGCAGGGCTACCTCCTCCAGCACTATCACCTCCTGTGGCATCACCTCTTGCCACTCCTCCTCCTGGGAGGGCAACACCTGTATGGCAGGTTTTTTTTAAGGGTTGTGCCCTCCCCCTGTGCTGCTGCCTTTTTGGTGCCATCTCTAAAACACAAGACTCCTCTCCAAAAAACTCTCCAGCTATGAATGAACATGCCTTGGAGTGAAAGAGATGACGTTCTGCTGTTTAAATTACCTTTTTTTTCGACTGACCTTTTTTTCACCCCGGAGCTATTACCTTCGACTAGCTTCAACCACCTTCGGCTACCTACGACTAGCATCACGACCTACTACGACTGGCTTCGACTAGACCTACGACTAGAAAAATATAGATTTTTCCCACGGAGACCTATTTTTAGTCGCGGTCAATTTTTAACATCTTGAAAAATACGCCGCGACCTAGCTGAAGCCGCGACTACGCAGGGATCCACCCTCGACCATGAAGGAGAGTGACGAAGACCTCCTACAACCTCATGGCTACCTTGCCGCGACTATGGGTTGCGGGCAACCTTGCCAGTGGTCACGGTGGAGATCGCCCAAGTGGGACGGGGCTTTACTTGTAAGCAAGTTGATAGTTCTGTGGAGGCACTGTGAACTTCACTGATGAAAAACTATAATCACGTTAATAAAACCTCTGATCATGGCATCTCTTTCAGTTCATAAGTGCTATTCCCAGTGGTAATCATGAACCAGTTATGGGAACAGCATATTTTCTTCTTACTGTCACTGGGTGGGTGGTTAGAAAGGTTATATGGACTACCACAGATGTAAAGGTAACGTCCCCAGCCAGTATACCAGTTGCAGGCCTTCTTACCCTATCGCCCATTATCACTAAGAAACTGTTGCTGCAGGAGGCTTGGTCGTATGAAGGACCATGTTGATGCAAAGGATAACTTGCCTGAGGGGAAAGTAATTACTAGATCCTTTTACCATCATCCTCTAGAAGGCACTATCTTCTAGCTAACTAGCAAGCTGTGCGTCTATGACCTTCTTGATTACAATATGCCAGATATGCTGTGAATTTAATGGATGTTGAAATGCCCTGGATATGGATAGTCATGGACAACGGTGACCTTTGTGGCAGAGCAGGATTGTATAAGAATTTGTGTATGCCTAACCTTTTGAAACTGGATAAGGAATTGTTTCCATTTCACAGAGCTGTGTCCTTCTCCTGTGGATTTCATTGTTGACTTTAGGGCAGTGATGGCTCGCAAATCAATCACTAAATTTGATACAGCCCCCACTTTCCCCTTCTAGTTGTAAGAAACTTTACAAAAACTTATAGGTGTATGAAATGCCTGCTAAGGAAGTAGGTGAAAGCAGATATGGTAGTCATGCTTAAGAGGCATTTAGACACAATAATAGGCAGCAAAAGGAGATATAAAGACCACGTGCAGACAGATATTCAGTTTAACTTGCATCATGGTCTCCACAGACATTGTGGGACAAAGGGCCTGTTCTGTGCTGAACTGTTCGATGTAATCCAATCTCTATGGAAGTGTGGCAACAGGAACAGGTTTCCTCACAAACAAGCACAGCAGGCACAAATGACTTTGAAAATGTTATCAATTAGAAACCATTCACTCTTGATTACTATAAGACAATTTCTTACAATATCATGCAGTTCAGATAAGTTCAGACATCAAAGGTAAATCATCTTGTTACATTGTTAATGTTAAGCAAAGGTACAAGCAAGTTATACAACATCCCTTAGAAATTGGAAATCCATCAGTATAATTGAAAAATGAAATTGTTCTTGTAATGACTTGACAGGGTCATTTTACCCAGGTAGACAATGTCCTGAAGCAATTAATGCTAGGAATATTAGACCTTGTAATCATTGTGAGTCTTTTACATCAGTAGGTGGCAATATTGTACTACCCACCCCTTTCCCATTCAAATGTGTGTGGTGTTATGAAGAAAGAAACAGCATTTTGCATGGTTATAGATGTTGCACCTTACTAGAATACTAACAATTGAAACCAAGCCTTATTGGTTTGAAATGACAATCAGAAGTTTCTGAAATTGCAATAACCTGACATTTCCTAGAAAACATGATATTCAAAAGATCTATTAGATTATTTTACATAGGATATATTCTCTTCATACAAATCTTACCTGTATTGTCAACTATATTCCCATCATGGATGAACTATTTTATACATGATTTTACAGTATTAAGAACTTTTCAAAGTTATCAGTACCTCTTCACAGCATCAAATGAAAACAATTAACGTAATAGAGGTGAGCATCCCTGACAATTACTCAGTGGCATACCTTTCCATCTGCAGGAGGTGTGGTAGGTGTGTAGATTCAAGTTTCCTGGTAGGTGTGTAGTTTCAAGTTTAAGGTGCGCATTTTAAATCAGCAATACATTGTAAAGTAGCTGTGAGGGTTCCCCCTTAAATAATGTTAGGATTAGCTCAGCAGTGGTCCCTGACAATCACATTGCCAAAATGGTCTTTGCTGCATCAATCTCTGGTTTGAAATATAGATGCAACAAGGCAACATTTACAACCCAGATGTAAAGATTTAAGTTATTTTAGGGTGATAGTCATAGAATCATAGAGTCATGCAGTGTTGAAACAGGCCATTCGGCCCAACTTGCCCACATCGACCAGCATGTCCCATCTACACTAGTCCCACTTGCCTGCATTTGGCCCATACCTCCTCCTTCGGCAGATTGTTCCATATACCCACCACTCTTAGCGTGAAAATGTTACCCCTAAGATTCCTATAAAATCTCTCCCCTTCACCTTAAACTTTGGTTCTCGATTCCCCCACTTCGGGAAGAGACTCTGTGCAACTACCTGAGCTATTCCTCTCATGATTTTATACACCTCTATACGATCACCCCTCATCATCTTGTGCTCCAGGGAATAAAGTCCCAGCCTGCTCAACCTCTCCCTACAGCTCAGACCCTCAAATCCTGAAAACATCCTTGTAAATCATATCCTTTCCAACTTAACAACATCTTTCCTATAATATGGTGCCCAGAACTGAACACAATACTCTAAATGCAGCCTCACCAATGTCTTATGTAATGGCAATATGACCTCCCAACTTCTGTACTCAATACTCTGATTGATGAAGGCTAATGTGCCAAAAGCTTTTCTGACCACCCCATCTACCTGTGACGCCACCTTCAAGGAACTATGTACCTGCACTCCAAGGTAGACACAAAAAGCTGGAGTAACTCAGCGGGACAGACAGCATCTATGGAGAAAAGGAATGGGTGACATTTTGGGTCGAGACACAAAGTGTCTTCTTCTGAATGTCTTTTTGTGTCTACCTTCGATTTAAACCAGCATCTGCAGTTCTTACCTACACATTTTATTTGCACTCCAATATCCCTCTGTTCTACCACACTTCCCAGACCCCGACCAGTCACTGTGTAGACCCTGCCCGTGTTAGGCTTTCCAAAATACAACACCTCACATTTATCTGTATTAAATTCCTTCAATCATTCCTCAGTCCATCTGGCCAATTGATCAAGATTTGTTCTGAAAGATGCCAGAGCTGTGGAAGAGGTTAAAATTGCTGATACTGACGATGAACACTCTCAGAATGAAATGACATGAGTTAAATCACAATCTTCTTTGGGAGAAAAGGTTGAGGGGGAGGTGAGTTGATACTATTAAGCAATCTTAATGAGATAAACTGCAAAATGCTGGCCAACAACTCATTTACTGTGGATCATTGAGCAAAACTACATTATCCCCCAGCCGTGATAACATTATATTCACACAACTTACTTGGCATTTGCTCTGAAAAGAGGTGCATTTAGACATTTTTAAAATTAAGTCTTGGAAGTGAATGTAACCGGCAATATTGTTGCCTTGAAAAATTTAATCCTTATGAACACCTATGGTCCATGTGGTATAGATTTGTGTGAGTCAGGTACAGTTGTGAGGCTGAACTCACACGTAGGCAAGGCTGGATTTCCAGTTCCTGATGGGTTTTTTTCTAATTTGGATTGAAATTTAAAATGTTCTCGGTTGTTGAAAGGTCAGGCTTGAGCCAGTGGGTTTTGATTTATCTCCAGGTCAGAAAAATGTGCGTTTAATTTTAGCTTCAAAGACATATGGAGTTATAGAACCATGCAGCAAGGAAAAAGACCTTCAGTCCAACGTACATAACAACCGAGATGGCCCATTTGCCCACGTTTGGCCCTTATCCTTCTAAACCGTTGCTAGATTCAGAACTAATGAACCTTTTCATACCTCTCGTTTCTCCCCCCCTTGACTCTCAGTCTGAAGAAGGGTTTCGACCCAAAACGTCACCTATTTCTTTTCTCCAGAGATACTGCCTGAGTTACGCCAGCATTTTGTGTCTATCTTTGGTGTAAACCAGCATCTGAAGTTCCTTCCCACACATGATTTTGGAACAGCTATATCCAAGACCACAGAAATTCTAGAGAGCTGTGGACGTTGTCCAGACCATCACCTCTCTTGCATTGACTCCATCTACACTTCAAGCACCAGTCTCACCCCGCTCACCTTCTCTTCTCCCCTTTTCCATCAGGAAAGAGGTTACAGAAATTTGAAAATTCATACCTCCAGATTCAGGGACAGTTTCTTCCCAGCTGCTTTGCGGCTGAACCATCCTCCCATGGAAACATATAAAATAGGTGCAGGAGTAGGCCATTCAGCCCTTCGAGCCAGCACGGCCATTCAATATGATCATGGCTGATCAGCAAGAATCAGTACCCCGTTCCTGCTTTCTCCCCATATCCCTTGATTCCATTAGCCCTAAGAGCTATATCCAACTCTCTCTTGAATTCATCCAGTGAATTGGCCTCCACTACCTTCTGTGGCAGAGAATTCCACACATTCTCTGGGTGACATTTTTTTTTCTCATCTCAGTCCTAAATGGCCTACCCCTTATTCTTAAACTGTGATCCCTGGTTCTGGACTCCCCCAACATCGAGAACATATTTCCTGCATCTAGCCTGTCCAATCCCTTAATAATTTTATATGTTCTATAAGATACCCTCTCATCCTTCTAAATTCCAGTGAATATAAGCCCAGTCGATCCATTCTTTCATCATATGTCATTCCTGCCATCCCGGGAACTAACCTGGTGAACCTACATTGTACTCCCTCACCAGCTAGAGTGCGGTCCTAACCTCCTATGTACCTCATTGGAGACCTTTAATCGTACTTTATCAGACTTTATCTTCACTAAATTTTGTACCCTTTATCCTTTAACTGTACGCTGTGATAGCATGCAACAAAAGCTTTCCATTGTACATTGGTACACATTGCTGTAATAAATTAAACTAACCTTCAGACCAGCAGCTGTATGAAATATTTTGCTTCACATTAGAAACATTGTCCTTTATTATCAAGTACCATTTATGTTCGCTGCGTGTCACAATACTTCAGATTCTGAATCATCCTTATAATTTACAGCAACCTTGAACTATTTTTCTGAGTAAGATCCTGTACTGAGGTTGTTTTTTAATGAGGCACAGTGGTTTACTTTGGATCCACATTCACTGAAGTCAGCAAATGTTTTTACACATGAAAATTAATCCGACAGATGTTGTCTATGTTGATAACGATCAATGGTTCGGCTGTGATGAAAATTTGCTGTGATGCGGAAATAAAAAATATATTTGGTACCGTTAAATAGTTGACATTTGAAGCAGAAAACAGGCTTTGTGGTAAAAAGAGGTCAGCACATTCTCTGAAGGTAATTTATAATTGAATCAGTTTGATAAAGCCCCACTCTTTCTACAACTATTTAACGCGAGATGCTTCTCTTTCTGTTTCATGTGGAGCTCCTGCTCCTGCAGTATAAATCTACTTCCACTGGCTAGGAAATGAATTAATGAATGAATGAATGAATGAATAGGTTTATTGGCCATGTATTCACATACAAGGAGTTTGCTTTGGTGCTCCGCCCGCAGGTGATAACGACATACAATGACAGTTAGGAATGACACATAAAACATTAAACATTAATAATAAAACATTACAGATTAAACATGTGAATTAAGTAAAATACCAGAGCAAAAGGAGGCTACAGATTTTTGGTTATTGAGTAGAGCTACTACTCATGCAAAAAAGCTGTTTTTATCTCTGGCAATGGCAGCTTTGACAGTCCGGAGTCGCCTTCCAGAGGGAAGTGATTCAAAGAGTTTGTGGCCAGGATGAGAGGGGTCAGAGATGATCTTACCCGCTCACTTCCTGACCCTTACAGTGTACAGTTCGTCAATGGAGGGAAGGTTGCAGCCAACAGTCTTCTCAGCTGATCGGACGATTCGCTGTAGCCTCCAGATGTCGTGCTTGGTGGCTGAGCCAAACCAGACCATGATGGAGAAGGTGAGGACATACTCTATGATGGCCGTATAGAATTGGACTATCATTGTCTGTGGCAGATTGTGCTTCCTCAGCTGCCACAGGGAGTACATCCTCTGTTGTGCCTTTTTGACTGTGGAGTCGATGGTAGCCCCCCACTTAAGTTCCTGGAGTTGATGGTTCCCAGGAACTTAAAATACTCCACAGATGTGACTGTGGTGTTGTTGATGGTGTGTGGGGTGAGGGGAGGGGGAGCTCTCCTAAAGTCTACTATCAATTCCACTGTCCTAAGAGCATTGGGCTCCAGGTTGTTGCAATGGCCAGCCGTGTCACTTCCTGTCTGTCGGCAGATTCTTCCCCATCCTGGATCAGTTCAATCAGGGTTGTGTTGTCTGCAAACTTGAGAAGCTTGACAGAGGAGTCAGTGGAGGTGCAGATGTACAAAAATCACTTTTTTGTTCACCTGTTCAGGTGGCTTCTTCTTTCACCCAGTGTTGATGTAGGCAAACACTATCAGCACAATATATCTATCATATCATATCTCATATCTATATACTTTTAAAACTCTGTGTGTGTGTGTGTGTGTGTGTGCGCGTGCGTGCGTGTGTGTGTGTGTGTGTGTGTGTGTGTGTGTGGATGTGTGTGTGTTATTTTGCATGTGAAACGTATCTCCTCGAAAACCAGACGCAAAAACACGGAGATGTTTGCAATTTCGGTAGGGATTTAATTTATGAGTTCAGAAATCCACTCCTTGGTCAAATATTTCCCCAAATTTTGAATAAAATTGATCACAAAACTCCATTTAAAAAATATAAACGGCGCTCACCAGCTGCTGACGTCACAATGCCCACATGCTGACCAATCCAGGCCCCGTCCCCCCACTGCTGTGGATTAAAGACGCAGAAATATCAAGAAAGTTCTGCAGAACAAAGATTCTACAGCTGCGTTCCGCTATAGCTTCTTTGTTCTACAGATCTCGGGACAGGGACTCCTCACGCACTGAATTTTTTCTCATAAGTTCCGCTGAACTTCGTCCTCACAGCCGGCGCAGCTCGCGAAGCCCCGCCCGCCTGCGCGCCCCTACCTTCCCCTGCGCGCTCATTCCAGCTGTGGGTTTCCAGAGAGTCAGAAGCCGGTGCTTCTTTGCTGTGAACACTCGCTCCTGGGCGAACGCGTCTTGCCTTAGCGGCTTTATAGGGCTGTTGAGGATGAGTTACGTCAACACCCCCCCCCCCCCCCCCCCCCCCCCCCCACCCCACCCGGTCGCGCGCTGGCATTTGGCTCTCTGACTCCTTCCTGTTCTGTGTTCCTGTCTGTGAACGAGCACGTTCTGCAGATCCGGAGGACAGGCGAGATCCTGGGGAGGTGAAGAGGGGGAGTGGGGGGATTGAGGGAGAGGAGGGAGCAGGGAGGGAGAGGGGGGAATGGGAGAGGTGAGGAGGGAGAGTGTGGGAATAGAGGGAGAGGAGTGGGGGTGATAGGGTGGGGAATATATGGACTCCCCCCCTCTCCCTCCCCCTCTCCCCCTCCCTCCCCACTCTTCCCCCTCTCTCCCCCGCACCACTCTCCCCCTCCGCCCACACTCTTCCCCCTCTCTCCCCTACCCCATCTCCATCTCCATCCTGCCCTCCCTCCACCCCTCCCCTACCCTCTTCCCTCCACCCCATCCCCTCCCCACCCTCCCTCCCCCTTCCCTTCCCTACCATGGATAGAGCGGTTACGGGGTAAAAGGAGCAAATTAATAATATCAAGGGGGGTAGTTAGCGTGTATGCGGGGGGGTAGTTAGTGTATGTGACACCGCATGCCACCCCCTTGGTCTCGTATCTATTAAAACTGTGTGTGTGTGTGTGTGTGTGTGTGTGTGTGTGTGTGTGTGTGTGTGTGTGTGTGTGTGTGTGTTATTTTGCATGTGAAACGTATCTCCTCGAAAAGCAGATGCCGAAACGTGGAAATGTTTACATATTTCAGTAGAGATTTCCTTTGTAATTTTAGAAATCCGCTACTCTGAACATTTGGCACATTATTTTCCCGACTTTTTAATTAAAATTGTTGACCAATCTGACCTTTTTTTAAAAATCTGACCGCTGCCCAGCTGCTGACGTAACAATAACAGTGACATTTTTACATCTTCTGGTAGAAATTTTCCTAATGATTTCAAAAATCCTCTTCTCCGTAAATTTAGTGAATTATTTCCCGAGATATTTGCTAAAATTTATCACCAAACTGACATTTAAAAAATATATAACGGTTGCCCAGCTGCTGACCTCACAATGCCTTTGCTCGTGACCCCGCCCCCCCACCCCCCGCCACTCTGGATTAATGCAGCTGCTGTCAACGCACATGCGCAGTTTTCCACGAGTTACGCTACCCCCCCTCTCTCTCTCTCTCTCCCTCCTCTCTCTCTCTCTCTCTCTCTCTCTCTCTCTCTCTCTCTCTCTCTCTCTCTCTCTCTCTCTCTCTCGCTCTCTCTCTCTCTCTCCCCCCTCTCTCTCCCCCTCTCTCTCTCCCCCCTTTCTCTCTCTCTACCCATCCTCTCTCCCCCCTTCTTCTTCCCCCTCCCACACCCTCCCTCCCCTAAAACCCCCTCCCCTCCACCCCTCCCCTACCCCCGCCCCTCCCCGTCGCCTCCCCCCTACCTTCCTCCCCCTCCCTTCTCCCCTCTCCCCCTCCCTCCCACCTCCCCCCTCCTACCCTCCCCCACTCCCCCCTCCCACCCCCCTCCCCCCTCCCTTCCCCCTCTCTCAGCCCCCCCTCTCTCTCTCTCCTCCCCCTCTCTCTCTCTCCACCCATCTCTCTCTCACCCCTCCCCCACCCTCCCCCCTCACCCACCTTCCCTCTCCTCCTCCACTCCACCCCCTCTCACTCTGTCTCTTGCCTCTCTCTCTCTCTCTGTCTCTCCCCCTCTCTCTGCCCTCACTCTGTACCCTCCCTTTCTAGGCGCGCCTGTGAGTTGGGGGCTATGCGTCAGTGGATAGGGTGGTTATGGGGTAAAAGGAGCAAATTAATAATATTAATAGAATATCAAGTTAGCGTGTGTGGCGGTGGTTACTGTGTGTGATGCCACATGCCGCCGCCCCACCCCGCAACCGCACATTGGGGGAACAGACTCAACAGGTCTGCACTTGGTCTAGTATACTTATAAAACTCTGATCTTGGATGTGTATGTGTTTGTGTGTGGATTTGAGTGTTTATTTATGTGTTTATGATTCACATCTCCCCGAAAACCCAACGCGCTAACGGTGAAATCTTTACATATTCCAGTAGAGATTTACCTCATGATCTCAAAAATCACCACATCTGAAAATTTGATTCATTATTTCTTGAGTTATTTCTTCAAATTGTCCACAAATCTGATATTGTGCGTCGCGCCTCGGCTCGGGTTTCCTGAGCGCTTCCGAGGTCGACGCACGACGCACGAGCGCCTCGGCTCGGGTTTCCCGAGAACTCCCAAGACCTTCCGAGCTTCCGAGGTCGACGCACGCTAGCGCCTAGGCTCGGCTTTCCCGAGAACTCCCGAGAGCTGCCGAGAGCTTTGTACTAGAGTCGGGCCCTGTACTAGAGCTCTCTCTCCCTCTCCCCGTGCTCTCTCCGCTTTTCGCAGCCCGCTCGCTCGCCCGGCTTAAACCGAAGCTCTGACACTGAGAGGCAGCAACTCTAGCGCTGTGCCACTGTGCCACCCTCTCTGGGTGCAGAACACATCTTCCATACATGGTTCAGAATTCTGTAATTGTGAAAAGCTGCCTGACTAAAACAGAAGGTGTACTCTGGCAATGAGAGGAAAGGGAAATATGAGCTTGTGGATATAATGTGCCAGACTTGGCAAGAGTGAGCACTAAGGCTGTGAGCTGAGGCACTCCATAGGTGGGAGGTCATAATCTAGACACGGCTTCAATGATATCATCTTTAGATGCCTTCCCTCTCAGGTGGACAGAAACCATCTCATGGTGGGGAGATTTCTTGGTAACCCGACCAACAGTTATCTCTCAAGCACCTGGTCATTATCACATTGCTCTTCATGGGAGTTTTCTGTGTGCAGTTTGCCTGCTACAATTCCTCTCTTACAAAAATAACCATGCTGCAGAAATACCTCATTAACTGGGATTGCAACAGGCATCAAAAAGCACTGGTTTGTTTCTTAGTTTTTTTTAACCTGTTATTCTGGTCTAAAAATTTCAGTGGTTGAAAAGCTGTGCTGCCCAGGGATTTTAGCCTGTATTTGCAAACCTGCAAAAAACAACATTACAACACACATAATGTGCAAAGTATGAGACACTGGGACAACAGTCGGCGGTTTTGAAAAAAGACACAAAGTACTGGAGTAACTCAGCGGGTCAGGTAGCATCTCTGTAGAATATGGATAAGTGACATTTCGGGTTGGAATTCTTCTTCAGACTGATCGTAATAGGGGATGAATGCTGGAAGCGAGGTGGGGGAGGAACAATGCTAGACAGGTGATGGGCAGATTCGGGTGCGGGGGTTTTGACTGGAAAATGGTCAGATAAAGGCCCGAGATGAAAAGACAAAAGGTAGTGTGAATATAGGTGGAAGGGGGCAGGAAAAAGGGGAAAGGGAGAAATGTGTGCGCATCCGGGGGGGGGGGACAGGGAAGAGAGGGGGCAAGTAAAAGGAGAAGGGTTACTACCTAGAATCAGAAAATTCAATGTTCATATCATTTGGTTGTAATCTGTCCAAGGTGGTAGCAATATGATGTGCTGTTCCAATTTTTCTTGTGATTTTGCCTCTGTGATTTTCACCATGGTGGAACTCTTCCGCATGAGAACCAGTGTTTGTTGTACCAAGGTCATTTTTGGGCAGATTTGCCTTTGAATGATGTGGAACATGGCCAATATATTTGGACAAGAATCTGGGTGCCCAAGGCAGAAATGTTGATTATGTTCACAAAAACATGAGAAAGAAGACAAAACAAACTTACCAAAAGGAAAATCAAGCCATTCTGACGGTACCTTTAATGGCAGGGTGTGCAGGAGGACAAGGGCTGATCTTATAGAGGTGTATAAGATCATGAGGGGAATAGATAAGGTAGTTGCACAGAGATTCTTACCCAGAAGAGGGCAACCACGAACCAGAGGACATTGGTTTAAGGTAAGAGGGGAGAGATTTAATATGAACCTGAGGGATAACATTTTCACACAGCCAGTGATGGGTATATGCAATGAGCTGCCAGAGGGGGTTGTTGAGTCAGGTACTATAGTAACAGTTCAAAGACATTTGGACAGGTACATGGATAAGAAAGGTTTAGAGCTATATATGGGCCAAACGCAGGCAAGTGGGACTAGCGTAGATGTGACATCGTAGTCAGAATGGACAATTTGGGCCAAAAGGCCTGTTTCCATGCTGTGGAAACTTTATGACTCCATGGCTGATACACAGGTGAATGCCAGGTAGAGATGCATTCTTTAAATAATGTAGGCAAATGCCTAAATGCTGCTGTAGAGGTCTGCTCCTATAGTCCATGTCCAAGGTCCACACCATTTATCTGTTGTGTAAACTTTACAGGAAAGATGCTGATATTGGTAAAACAGGTGCATGATTGACCATTGATTCAGTGATATACGGTTATTGATGTCATTTCAAATAATTATTTGTTATCTTTATTACAGTCAAAGGGGGCAAAGGATAAAGATACTGCAGAAAGCTTGCACTTGTGTAGTCTACAATATCTTGAGAGATACCTGTACCTCATTCTTTTTGACACTTATCTACACTTGGAGAAACCAGGAAAGTGGGAAAGAACATTCAAAGATTGGATGACGGAGGTATGAGATCCAAACTCTGCATTATTTCAGATGATATTAAAGCGATTATTTGGTGTATTTTTTTTCTGTTACATTGTATGAAATCCTATGATAAAGATTTCAAAATGACAATGTTTTTCCAAATGGCATTTGTGGTATTTGATATTCCATTTGTTGTAAGTTTGAAATAACACCGTATATGACAATGCTTTCTTAAAGTAGGTAGGAAGCGTATTATAGATTGCTGAGGATCCAAACAAATGTATCATGACTAGCCAGGGGAGACATGGATGAAAATTACGGGGCTTTGACCATGATAGTTCAACCATCCATATCTACAGGATCAGTGCCTGAGGACTTAAGAATTGTAAATATTATATTTTTCAAAGAAGGGTGTAAGAAGTAATGAGTAATTCCAGGCCAGCCAGTTGAGCCTTGTATAAAAGTATAGTCAAGAAAATAATTAGCAGCCTTCTGGACAAAAGTGGTTCTATTCGCAAAATCTATTTTAGATTTGTTAAAGGCAAATTATGTTTAATTAATGGAGGCGTAACAGAAAGGATTAATGAAGAACACACAATTGATTTTGTGTTAAAAGGGTTCTCTTAAAATGATGCATAGTTGGTTTGGCATAAAATTGTAGACTTTTTGAAAGGGTATTAGCTGGGTAGACAAAAATTCAAAGGTCCTTTTTTATTGTCACATGTACCAATTAAGGTACAGTGATATGCAAATGATTATACAGCCATACGAAAAACAAAAGCAACAAGACACACAAAACCTGTACATAAATGTTAACATAAACTTCCACCACAGCGGAATCGCCACATTCCTCACAGTTCAGTTCAGTTTTATTTGTCATATGTAGGTTAACACAGGGTCAACGGTACAATGAAATATGTTTGACAAGACAACGGGTCACCTCAGCAATGATATTACAAGGATAAAATTAAGATAAAATGATGGAAGGCAAAAAGTCCAATCCTCTTCCTCAATAGAAGCAGCTGAGTTTTAGAACGGGAAGGCAGATTATTATCTGAATGTTGGCAGGTTAGGAACATTGGAAGTACAATGCGACCTGTACATCAGTCACTGAAAGTAAGCATGTAGGACAAAGGACAAAGGACATTTATTTGTCACGTACACCAATTGGTGTAGTGAAATTTGTCTTGGTACAGCAGGCAGTGAAGAAAGCTAATGGCATGTTGGCCTTCATAACGAGAGGAGTTGAGTATCGGAGCAAAGAGGTCCTTCTGCAGTTGTACAGGGCCCAGATGAGACCATACCTGGAGTATTGTGTGCAGTCTTCAAATTTGAGGAAGGACATTCTTGCCATTGAGGGAATGCAGCGTAGGTTCACGTAGTTAATACCCGGGATGGCGGGACTGTCATATGATGAAAGAATGGAGCGACTGTATTCGCTGGAATTTAGAAGGATGAGAGGGAATCTTATAGAAACATATAAAATTATTAAGGGATTGGACACGCTAGATGCAGGAAACATGTTCCCAATGTTGGGGGAGTCCAGAACCAAGGGCCACAGTTTAAGAATAAGGAGAAGGCCATTTAGAACTGAGATGAGGAAAAACATTTTCGCACAGAGAGTTGTGAATTCGTGGAATTCTCTGCCACAGAAGGCAGTGGAGGCTGATTCACTGGATGCATTCAAAAGCAAGTAAGATAGAATTGTTAGGGCTAGCGGAATCAAGGGGTATGGGGAGAAGGCAGGAACGGGGTACTGATTGTGGATGATCAGCCATAATCACATTGAATGGCGGTGCTGGCCCTAAGGGCTGGATGGCCTATCCTGAACCTATTGTCTATGTATCTATATATCTATGTAAATCATTCTAAAATGTTTAATTCGATTTTTTCTTCATTCTCCAGATATTGCCATAGTTGATTGGCACGATGTTTATTGCCTCATATCATTCACAATGTATTTTTTCTTAAACCACTGGATTGTACTTCTCCACCTCCTTAGTCATAATAGAGTTACGCAGCAAAGAAAGAAAAGAAAGAATTCTAGCAGCCCAACACGGCAGTACCAACCAGGGTGTCTTCCTGGGCAAGTCTTATCTGCCTGCATTTGGCCCATCTATCTATTATTATATAAAAGTCTGTGGCTGCCGCCTGCCGTCCGCCGTCTGTCCGGCTGCCTTTCTGCCTTTTGATTCGTTCCATCGTGTGATGTCACAATGCCCAATGCTCGCAGATGTCCAATCGGAATGGATCCATTTACATATGCCTTTGCACCAGCCCCTGGTGAACGTTCCATAGTGTGATGTCACAATGCCCAATGCCCAAAGCCATTCTTGCCATAGATGGAGTACAGAGAAGGTTAACCAGACTGATTCCTGGGATGTCATGACTTTCATATGAAGAAAGACTGGATAGACTCGGTTTGTACTCGCTAGAATTTAGAAGATTGAGGGGGGATCTTATAGAATCTTATGTTTCTATGTTTCCCTCTCCTCACCCCTCTCCCTCTCCCACCCATCCCTCTCTCCCCCACCCCCTTCACTCTCTACCCCACCCCCTTCCCTTTCCCCCCCGCCCCCTTCCCCCTACCCCTCTGTCCCTCTTCCACCACTCCCCCTACCCCTCCCTCCCCACTCTTCCACTTCTCTCCCCCCTTCCCCCTCCACTCTCCCTCCCCACTCTTTCCCCTCTCTCCCCCCACCCCTCTCCCCCTCCCTCCCTCCTCCCCTCCCTCCCCATCCCCCCCTCCCCCACATCTCTCTCCCCATTCCCCTCTCTCACCCCCTACCCCGCTCTCCTTTCCCTCCCAAATCTGTCCCGTTTCCTCCTCCTCCTCTCCCCTCCCTCCCCTCTTCTCACCCCCCCTCCCCCACCTGTGTGTTTGGGGGGTGGTTAATGTGAGTGTGATGCCGCAGCCCCCCCCCCCCCCCGCAAATGCCGTTGGGAAAACAGACCCAACGGGTCTGCACTTGGTCTAGTCTCCCTTAAAACCTTTCGTAACCACAACCTGTCCAACTGTCTTTTAAACATTGTAAGTGTACCTGCCAATTCCATTTCTTCTAGCAGCTCATTTCGTATACCGATAACCCCTGCCTCTCAGATCCCCTTCAAATCTTTTTCTTCGCACTTTAAATCTATGCCTTCTAGATTTAGACTCACCCAGATTGTGACCATCCACTCTGTCAATAGCCCTAATCATTTTATAAACATCTATAAGGTCACCTTTCAGCCACCCCTCTCCCTCTGCCCCTTCAGAGCAAACAGTCCGAACCTAATCAGTGTATTCTTACAAATCAAGCCCTCCAATCACTTTAACATCCTTGTCGTTATTTTCTGCATCCTTCTTGCAGTCTGGCAACTAAAACTGCACACAATATTCTAGTTGTTGTCTGTAACTAAGTCCTATACAGCTGCAACATAACATCTCTACTCATGACTAAGGAAAGCAAGCATGCAAAACACCTTCTTCACCACTTCTGTTGCATCTTTCAGGGAACCATGTACCACCAGGTCTCTCTTTAGACGGTGGTAATAGATTTCAGCAACAGCTTTGATAAGATTCCAGATGGTAGACTGCACTGGAAGTTTCGACAGTATGGGATCCAGGGAGAGTTAGCAAACTGGATGCAGAATTTTCTTTATGTTGGGAGGCAGATGGTGGAAGTGAAAAGTTGTTTTTTGTACTGGAGGCCTGTGACTTATTTGACAGATGGACAGGTGGTAACCATTGATTGTGGGGTGACACAATGGTGCAGCAGTAGAGCCTCACGGAGCCAGAGGTCTGGATTCGATCCTGACTATGGGTGTGGAGTTTGTACGTTTTCCCTATGACCATGTTAGATTTCTCCGGGTGCTTTGGTTTCCACCCACATTCAAATGATGTGCAGCTTTGTAGGTTAATTGGCTTCTGTAAAATTGTCCCAAGTGTGTGGCATAGAAGTAGCGTATGGGTGATTGTTGGTCGGCGCAGGCTCGGTGGGCTGAAAGGCCATTTTCAACATTGTATCTCTAAACTTTAAACTAAACTAACAAGGAGTTTAGGGCACCTTTTTTTCACTCAGAGGATAGTATGAATCTGGAATGAGATGCAGAGGAAGCTATTGGAGCGTATATATTTACGACTTTTAAAAGACAGCTGTTTCTGTGCTGAATAACTCTAAGACTTTATGATTTAATCTGAACCTGAGGGACAGTTTTTGTGTGGGTATAGATAGCAAGCATGCCAGAGAAAGTAATTGAAATGGGTACAATAGCAACATGTAGGTTGTTTAGTTTATAGGTGCAGCATGAAAGCAAGCCCTTTCAGGCCACCAAGTCCATGCCAACCCTCCATCACCCTTTCACACTAGTACAGAGTCATGTCACCTTTACATCAACTCCCTAAATACGGGTATTTACAGAGCCAATTAATGTGCAATTCCTCATGTTTGTGCTGTTAAAAACATATTTGGACAAGTACATAGACAAGCTAGGACATTAGTCCTTGGACCTCAGGAGGATGAGGAATGTTCTTATAGAGGTGTATTAGATTGTGAGGGGAATAGATAGGGTAGATGTACAGTCTTTTACCCAGAGTAGGAGAATCAAGAACCCGAGGATATAGGGTTAAGATGAGAGGGGTAAGATTTAATAGGAACCTAAGGGGAAACTTTTTCCACACAGAGATGTTAGGTATATGGAACGAGCTGCCAGAGAGAATAGTTGAGGCAAAGACATTTAGGCAGGTACATGGTTTAGAGGGATATGGGCCAAACACAGGCAGGTGGGATTAGTGTAGGTGTGGCATCCTGGTTGAATTGGGCAAGTTGGGCCGAAAGGCCTGCTTCCATGCTGAATGACTCTGACTCTCTGACTCTGAAAGCCCTGTCCCATGTTATGAGTTCATTCCAAGAGCTCTCCCGAGTTTAAAAAAAAATCAAACTCACGGTAAGCACGGAGAATGAGCGTAGCAGGTACTTCGGAGCTCGGGAACGTCTCTTAGTGGCTCGCAACGCTAACGGCAGATACTCGGGAAGACTAGCTAACGTCTGGTAAGCACGCGAAGACTCGCGAAGATTTTTCAACATGTTGATAAATGTCCACGGGAGCCCCGAGTACCGACGAGTGGCCATTACCGAAAACTCCGAGTTCGAATCAGGGCAAACTCGGGAGAGCTCTTGGAATGAACTCGTACCGTGGGACAGGGCTTTAATTGAATGTAAATTTTCAGATTCAGCATGCTACTTGACATTCAAACTCACCAAATTATCAATCTGAATCTATGTATTTCTTGTCTAATAATACAAGCAATATTCCACTGTACCAACATTATAACATTATATATGCTACCTACCCTCCATTAGATAGCTCTGCATATCAAAGTGGAAGGGGATAGCTGAGTAGAACCCTAGAAAACTGGATAAAACGATTGTGCACAAAAGCCCACAAGTATAATGATTCAATTGGTGTAAGTCACAGAACAGCAAAACAAAATGCAGTGTGTGGTGGTCAGGAAATATGAAACTTGAAAAGACACAAAATGCTGGAATAACTCAGTGGGTCAGATAGCACTTTGGAGAACACTGAGACAATGTTTCAGGTCGGGATCCTTCTTTTGACACAGTCTGAAGAAGGGCTATTACACGAAACAACGTCTACTCCTTTTCTCTACAGATGTGCCTGACCCGCTGAGTTACCCCAGCAATATGTGTCCTTTTTGGTAAACCAGCATCTACAATTTCTTGTATCTAAATATTTAACCTTATTGTGTTGGAGAACTCTAGCTGAAACTGAGGTTCCCTTCAACCTTGCTAAATGAGCGGTAAACCCTTATGCCTCATTCCTGTTCTATTATATCTATATTCTCTAGGTTTTAGAAGAATGCAAATGAATTTAATTGAAGCATGCAAAATTCAAGGGCTTGACCAGGCAGATGCAAGGATAATGTTCATCTGCCTGGGGAGTTTAGAACTAGGGGTCGCATGAAGGAAAGGATTAATCATTCAGGTGAGAAGGGATTTCTTCACCCAGCGGCTAGTGATTCTGTGAAATTCTCTAGCTAAAGGAGCTGTGGAGGCTGGGGATATATGGGAAAGCATTTTTGAATAATAGGGGAATAGGAAATTCTAGGATTTGAATACAGGAAAATAGTGCTGAGGTCAAAGATCAGTTTATTGAATGATAGACTAGATATAAGGTGCTGTGTGCCCTTTTCCTGCTTCTATTTCTTATGTACTTATGTTCTAACTCCCAAATCTTAACCACTAACCTCTCTAACCACAGACCATAAGTGAAACTCCTACATTAGCCACTAATATTAACCACTGACTGGACCACTAACAATAAATTAAAACACTAACACCAACTTGACATCCTAATTGAAACTTTTACCTTGATTCTCCATCTAATCCCACCATTTAAATGTTAATCCCAAATCACTAATTTAAAATAATATGATGATATGTAAATAATCTCTTCAATAACTACTTGTAATAGAGTCGGATACCTGGGGATGTGACGAGAGCAGATAATTAGGATTAGCTTTGCCAATATCCAAGTCTGCATAATTACCCAAATATTTCCCCTTGCAGTGTAATTTTCCACAGTTTTTCTTTTTTACCCTTCCAAAACTGGTTTAATTATTGACACGCTATCGAATGAAATGTGTTTGTAAAACTGGCGATTAGTAAAGCTATTGAATCTGTGAATTACAAAAAAATGTTGGAAGCTAGACAAAACGTGCAATTTAGGGTTGTGAGAAGTGGTAGGTTTGGCTAAAGATGATACGATGTGAATGCATGAAATAGGGTGCATGATCAAGTTATTGCTTGTCATGTTGGAGGAAGATGAAAATTCCATAGGCTAAAGGATTATAATTGAGTTTGGGCTCCATAAAGAGCACACACAAAGTGCTAAGTAGCTCAGTAGCAACTCAGACAGCATCTCTGGAATACGAGGTTGGGTAATGTTTTGTGTTAGGAAAACATTGTGTGGGTGAGAAAGCTGGCAATGAAGGAAGGTGAGCCTGGTGAGTTATAAATGAAAGATTCAATGCTCATCCAGTTAGGTTGTAAAGTACCCAAGAAGAAAATGAGGTGCTATTCCTCTAGTTTGCATGTGAGCTCACTCTGGCAATGGCAGAGGCCCAGAACAGAAAGATCAGCATGGGAACGGGAATTAAAATGATTAGCAACCAGAAGATCCAGTAGGAGTTGGCGGACCCAGCGCAAGTGTTTAGAGAAACAGTCGCTGAGTTTATGTTTGATCTCTCCGACGTACTGTATGGGAGGCCACATCGGGATGCAGTAGATTAGATTAGAGGAGGTGCATTTTGAACCTCTGTCTCTCCTGGAAGGACAGCAGTCGGAACAGCACCATATATTCTGCTTCGGAAGCTTACAACCTAACACTATGAACTTCAATTTCTCCAATTTTAGGTAAATTACTTCAAACTGTAACTCTGCTTTCCCCCATTTCCTCGCCCCCTCTTTTCATAAAAACATAGAAACATAGAAAATAGGTGCAGGAGGAGGCCATTCAGCCCTTCGAGCCATTCATTGTGATCATGGTTGATCGTCCCCTATCAATAACCCGTGCCTGCCTTCTCCCCATATCCCCTGACTCCACTAGCCCCTAGAACTCTATCTAATTCCCTCTTAAATCTATCCAGTGACTTGGCCTCCACTGCCCTCTGTGGCAGGGAATTCCATAAATTCACATCTCTCTGGGTGAAAATTTTTTTTCTCACCTCAGTCTTAAATGACCTCCCTTTTATTCTAAGACTGTGGCCCCTGGTTCTGGACTCACCCAACATTGGGAACATTTTTCCTGCATTTAGCTTGTCCAGTCCTTTTATTATTTTATATGTTTCTATAAGATCCCCCCTCATTCTTCTAAACTCCAGTGAATACAAGCCTAGTCTTTTCAATCTTTCCTTATATCACAGTCCCGCCATAGCTGGGATCAATCTCGTGAACCTACGCTGCACTGCCTCAATCGCAAGGATATCATTCCTCAAATTAGGAGACCAAAACTGTACACAATACTCCAGATGTGGTCTCACCAGAGCCCAATACAACTGCAGAAGAACCTCTTTACTCCTATACTGAAATCCTCTTGTTATGAAGGCCAACATTCCATTAGCTTTCTTCACTGCATGCTGTACCTGTAAGCCAACTTTCAGTTACCGGTGTACAAGGACGCCCAGGTCTCGCTGCACCTCCCCCGTACCTAACCTAACCCCATTGAGAAAATAATATGCCCCTTTGTTTTTGCCCCCAAAGTGGATAACCTCACATTTATCTATATTATACTGAATCTGCCACGCATCTGCCCACTCACTCAACCTGTCCAGGTCACCCTGCAACCTGCTAACATCCTCTTCACAGTTCACACCGCCACCCAGCTTTGTGTCATCCGCAAACTTGCTAGCGTTGCTCCTAATCCCCTCTTCCAAATCATTAATATATATGGTAAACAGTTGCGGCCCCAACACCGAGCCTTGCGGCACTCCATTCGCCACTGCCTGCCATTCTGAAAAGGACCCGTTCACTCCTACTCTTTGCTTCCGGTCTGCCAACCAATTTTCTATCCATGTCAACACCCTACCCCCAATACCATGTGCTCTAATTTTAGTCACCAGTCTCCCGTGCGGGACCTTATCAAAGGCTTTCTGAAAGTCTAGATACACTACATCCACTGGCTCCCCTTCATCCATTTTACTTGTCACATCCTCAAAAAATTCCAGAAGATTAGTCAAGCATGATTTCCCTTTCATAAATCCAGGTTGACTTGGACTAATCCTTTTACTGCTATCCAAATGCCCCATTATTACCTCTTTAATAATTGACTCCAGCATCTTTCCCACCACCGAAGTCAAGCTAACTGGTCTGTAATTCCCAGTTTTCTCTCTCGCACCTTTCTTGAAAAGTGGGATAACATTAGCTATCCTCCAATCCACAGGAACTGGTCCTGAATCTATTGAACATTGGAAAATGATCACCAATGCATCCACTATTTCTAGAGCCACCTCCCTGAGGACCCTGGGATGCAGACCATCAGGCCGAGGGGATTTATCATCCTTCAGTCCCATTAGCTTACCCAATACTATTTCTCGCCTAATGAAAATTTCTTTCAGTTCCTCTACCTCCTTAGATCCTCTGTCCTCCAGAACATGTGGGAGATTGTTTGTGTATTCCTTAGTTAAATCAGATCTGAAGTACCTATTCAACTCTTCTGCCATTTCCTTGTTGCCCATAATAATTTCACCTGTGTCTGCTTTCAAGGGACCCACATTTCACTTTGCTACTCTTGTTCCCTTAACATATCTAAAGACGCTTTTACTGTCCCTCTTTATATTCCTGGCCAGCTTCCCTTCGTACTTCATCTTTTCAGCCCGTATTGCCCGTTTTGTTTCCTTCTGTTGTCCTATGAAAGTTTCCCAATCCTCTGGCTTCCGGCTACTCTTTGCTGTGTTATACATCTTTTCTTTTAGTTTTATTCTATCCCTAACTTCTCTTGTCAGCGACAGTTGCCTCCTACTCCCCTTAGAATCTTTCTTCATTTTTGGAATGAAATGATCCTGCGTCTTCTCGATTATGCCTTAGAAATTCCTGCCATTGCTGTTCCACCGTCATTCCTGCTAGGATCCCTTTCCAGTCTACCTTGTCCAGCTCCCCTCTCATGCCTTCATAGTCCCCTTTGTTCAACTGTTTTCCCAGTGCTCCACCTGCATGCACACCCATATTTCAACAGCCTCCCCCTCCCCCCCCCCCCCCCCCCCCCCCCCCCCCCCCTCCGCTGTCAGTCAAAATCTTCACATTTGCCGTTGATGGAGAAGGAATACACCAGATCGATCAGGCCCCTGCAATGTGTTGTAAGAGCTTCATGACCATGAATGAATGTTTCCACCCAACAACATATCAATATTGTCTGAACCAGAGTCTCAACCCGAAACGTCACCAATTCCTTCTGTCCAGAGATGCTGCCTGTCCCGTTGAATTACTCCAGCCATTGTGTCTATCTTCGGTTTAAACCAGCATATATATATATATATATATATATATATATAGAGAGAGAGAGAGAGATAATTTTTTAGTCATAGTCATACAGTGTGAAAACTGGACTTTTTGCCCAACTTGCCCACGCCGACCAACATGCCCAATCTACACTAGACCCACCTGCCTGCATTTGGCCCATATCCCTCTAAACCTGTTCTATCCATGTACCTGTCCAATTGCTTCTTAAACATTGTGATAATCCCTGCCTCAACTACTTCCTCCAGCAGCTCGTTCCATACACCCACCACCGTTTGTGTGAAAAAGTCACCCCTCAAACTCCTACAAAATCTTTTCCCATGGTTTTTAGTTTAGTTTAGTTTATTATTATCACATGTGCCAAGGTACAAGGAAAGGTTTTTTATTGCGTGCTATCCTGTCAATGAAAAGACCATGAAAGGTGATACCATTAATCTGTCCGCTGTGTCAAGATAAAGGATAAAGGCTATCATGTTTAGTGCAAGATAAAGTCTGTTAAAGATAGTCCAAAGGTCTCCAATGTGGTAGATGAGAGGTCAGAACCGTACTCTAGCTGGTGAGAGTACAGTTCAGTTGCCTGGAAACAGCTTGGAAGAAACTGCCTCTGAATCTGGATGTATGCGTTTTCAAACTTTGGCATAACTTTGCAATTTCTTGCTGTCTTGGATGAAGCTGTTCCCTAACCATTCTGTGATGCATCCCGATAAAATTCTTTCCATTGCGCTTCTGTAGAGGTTTGTGAGGGTTTTTTGGGAAATGCCAAACTCATTCAGCCTTTTAAAGAAGTTAGAGGTGTTGGCGTGCTTTGTTGGTCATTGCTTCGATGTAGCTGTTCCAGAACAAATTGCTGACGATACTTCTTCCTCAGAACTTGAAACTTACGACCACCTCTACTTCGGCACCATCAAAGTATACCGGGATGTGTGTACTGCTTCACATTGTAAAATCAATCACAATCTCCCTTGTCTGCCGATATTGAGGGAGAAGTTATTGGGAGAGTTTATTGTCTTGGCAACAGGTTACAAGATTCTCAATCTCCTTCCTGTACTCGGTCTCGTCATAGAAACATAGAAACATAGAAAGTAGGTGCGAGAGTAGACCACCAGGTCCGTCGAGCCCGCACCGCCATTCGCTCATGGCTGAACACTAAACAGACACACTTACCCACAAACAGTAGACACAAGACACAGAACACAAGACACTACCCTCCCCTTTATACCGCTATCACCCCTCTCCACCCCAAGAACCGCGTGATCTCCTGGGGGAGGCAAAAAACCGGATAAAAACCCAGGTCCAATTCGGGAAAAAAAATCCGGGAAATTCCTCTCCGACCCCAATCCAGGCGATCGACACTTGTCCAGGAGATCACTCAGGTCTTACTATACTAACCATACCTAGGTCCATATCCCTGCCCTCTCCCCGTAGCCCCTTATCCCCTCGGCAGCTAAAAAACCATCTATTTTAGACTTAAATATATTTAACGTTTCTGCTTCCACTGCTCCCTGGGGCAGTGAATTCCATAAATTAACCACCCTCTTGGTGAAGAAGTTCTTCCTCATCTCAGTTTTAAAAGAGCCCCCCCTTATTCTGCAACTATGTCCCCTAGTTCTAGTTTCCCCGATCATTGGGAACATCCTCGGTGCATCCACCCGATCAAGGCCCCTCACGATCTTATATGTTTCAATGAGATCGCCTCTCATTCTCCTAAACTCCAAAGAGTAGAGCTCCAGCTTACTTAACCTTTCCTCATATGTCAATCCCCTCATTGCAGGAATTAATCTTGTAAACCTTCGCTGCACTGCCTCCAGGGCTAGTACATCCTTCCTTAAGTATGGACCCCAGAACTGTACACAGTATTCCAAATGTGGTCTCACTAATACTGTGTACAGCTGCAGCAAGACCTCCGTGTTTTTATACTCAATCCCCCTAGCAATAAAGGCCAAAACTCCATTGGCCTTCCTGATTGCTTGCTGCACCTGCATACTGACTTTTAGTGATTCATGTACTAATACCCCTAGATCCCTTTGCGTTGCATTACAACGCAGCTCCTCCTCATTTAGAAAATAACTTGCCCTATCATTTTTTTTCCCAAAGTGAATGACTTCACATTTATTAGTATTAAATTTCATCTGCCAAGTTGTTGCCCACTCACCTAGCTTATCTATATCCATTTGCAGACTCTTCCTATCCTCCTCATCCCCAACTTTTCCTCCCATTTTTGTATCGTCCGCAAATTTTGATATATTACACTTGGTTCCCTCCTCCAAATCATTTATATAAATTGTGAACAACTGGGGTCCCAGCACCGACCCTTGCAGAACCCCGCTAGTTACCGGTTGCCATCCCGAGTATGAACCATTTATCCCCACTCTCTGCTTCCTATTTGTCAGCCAATCCTCTACCCATGCTAATATATTACCCCCAATCCCATAATTTTTTATTTTTAGCAATAGTCTCTTATGTGGCACCTTGTCAAAAGCCTTTTGGAAGTCCAAGTATACCACATCCACCGGTTCCCCTTTATCCACCCGGGTTGTTACTTCCTCAAAGAATTCGAGCAGATTCGTTAAACAGGATTTCCCCTTCACAAAACCATGCTGGTTCTGTCCGATGAAGTCATGTTTATCCAAGTGCCCCGTTAGTGTTTCTTTAATAATTGTCTCTAACATTTTACCCACCACCGATGTTAGACTAACCGGTCTATAGTTACCCGCCTTCTGTCTACTTCCTTTTTTAAATATAGGTGTTACATTGGCCATTTTCCAATCCACTGGGACCGTTCCTGCCTCCAGGGAGTTTTGGAAAATTATCACCAATGCATCCACAATCCCCACCGCTATCTCCCTCAAGACCCTTGGATGTAATCCATCAGGCCCAGGGGATTTATCCTCCTTCAGTCTCATTAATTTCCCTAATACCACCTCCTTGGTGATCTTAATAGTATTTAGCTCCTCCATTCCTACCGCCCCCTGTTTATCCAGCGTTGGAATATTTTTTGTGTCTTCTATGGTGAAGACTGATACAAAATACTCGTTTAATGCCTTTGCCATTTCCATGTTCCCCACCAACAACTCTCCAGTCTCACCCTCCAATGGACCAACGTTCACCTTAGCCACCCTTTTTCTTTTTATATAGCTATAAAAACACTTACTATTAGTTTTTATGTTGTTCGCTAAATTCCTTTCATAGTCTATTTTCCCCGTCTTAATTAATCTCTTAGTTATTCTTTGCTGACCTTTAAATGCTTCCCAATCCTCTACCCTCCCACTATCTCTGGCCACCTTATATGCCCTTGCCTTCAGCCGAATACTATCCTTTATAGTTTTACTGAGCCATGGCTGACTGTTCTTACCCTTACCCCTTTTTTTCTTCATAGGAATAAATTTTTCTTGAAGGTTATACAGTAGATCCTTAAACGTACACCACTGCTCATGTACCATCTTATTCTTGAGTCTGCTATCCCAGTCAACTTTGATCAGCTCAGTCCTCATACCTTCATAATCCCCCTTATTTAGACTAAGCACCCTAGCCTGAGTTTCAACCTGCTCCCCTTCTATTTGAATATGGAATTCGACCATATTGTGGTCACTTGTTCCCAACGAGTCCCTAACTATGACATTTTTAATCAATCCTGCTTCATTACACAGGACCAGATCCAAGATTGCCTCCCCCCTTGTCGGTTCTGTGACATACTGTTCTAGGAACCCGTCTCTAATACATTCTATAAACTCTTCCTCTAGTCTACCCTGCCCAGTTTGGTTTGCCCAATTAATATGAAAATTGAAGTCCCCCATGATTACAGCAGTACCCTTTTTACATGCGTCAACTATTTGCAGATTTATGTTCTGACTAACAGCGTCACAGCTATTTGGAGGTCTATAAATTACACCCACTAGTGTTTTTTTCCCCTTGTTATTCTCTATCTGTACCCAAGCTGTTTCACTATCCTGATCCTTCAACGCAATATCCTTCCTCTCTATTGCCGTTATTCCCTCCCTTATTAAAAGGGCCACCCCTCCTCCCTTTCTTTCCTGTCTATCTTTTCTAATTGTCGAGTACCCCTCTATATTTAACTCCCAGTCCTGATCCCCTTGCAGCCATCACGGTGATGTCGTCTGCTAACTTATAAATTGAGTTGGATTGGTATTTGCTTGCACAGTCATGAGTGTATAAGGAGTAATGTAGGGGGCTGAAAACACACCCTTGTGTGGCACCAGGGTTGAGGATTATTGTAGAGGATGATTTGTCACCTATCCTCACTGATTTTGGTCGGTTGGTCAGGAAGTCGAGGATCCACTTGCAGAGCAGTGTGCTGTCTCCAATTTCCATGAATTTGGAGACGAGCTTGGTTGGGGCGATGGTATTGAAAGCAGAGCTGTAGTCTGTAGATTTCCAGTTATGTTTGAACTGTCTTTGCGAGCTACCAACCAATCTTCAGCTAGCTGGTATGGAATAGCATCGCAAAAGCAACTGTCTTCAGTCCCCACATCAAACCCTATATCCTGGTCACCAATTCCATCAATTCCATGGATCGCCGGAGGTTGTGGGGAAACCCGACGATGGTATATAAAATTACTAGAGGCATTGATAGGATAAACCTTTTTCCCAGGATGGAAAAACCAAATACTAGAGGGCATACGTTTAAGGTGAGAGGGGCAGAATCTAAAGATGTTCGGGCAAATCTTTTACACAGGGAGATGAGTGCCTGGACTGCATTGCTGCGGGTGGTGGTTGAGGCAGATACGATAGTGGCATTTAAAAGTTTCTGGATAGGTGTACAGATATGCAAGGAAAGAAGGGATATGGATTATGTTTAAGCAGATAAGAGTTGGTCTTGACATCATGTTCACACAGACATTGTGGACCAAGGGGCCTCTGTCCTTGTGCTTTACTATTCTATGTTCCTTAATTTTGGTCAGAGGCTGAACAAGACTATTCACCACAATAGCATTCTGACTGACTCCACGACAAACATTGTCAATTTGCACCTTGATGATTTAATCAGTCTCAGCAACGACATCACAACATCTGCTACTGAAATCTTCATCATGCTTTATTAATTTTATTCGGTCATATAATTGCCTTCCTTGCTGTTTTCAAAGTTGAGCTCATTCAGCAATTTGTGTACAGGTTCTGTATAAGCTCTTTAGTTCTATTTTGTTGTAGTTGCTCCATTTTGTTACGTCTTGCCTTAAAGGATGCCAGAGTAATATATGAGGAAAGGATGATATTCTTTAATACAAGGTCTTAGTTTAACAATCCTTACACTGGTATCTTAATAGTGGATAAGTGGTTAGCTGTCTGAATGGTGTTTGTAAAAACCTGCTCAATTTAGATGCTCGTATAAAACAAGAAATATTGATTCTTGAGTGCAGAGGGATGCCCTGAGGTTAAGAGCGAGGCAATATATGTTGCAACTTTTTTGTTTCTTTCATTGCTGTTTTTGGGTCCCTGCTGTGTGCATGATGGTTGCCACATTTCCCCACCAAACAGCAGTAAGTACACTTCAAAAGTACTTCAGATTTGTTTTCTGTGTCAGATGTGGAGTTGAAGTGGAATGACTATGTAGAATTTTCAATAGACTACACATTGCTATCATCACATGTTATTTGAAGTCTGATGAATGAATTCTGATCAAATTTCTTGGTCTGACTGAGAGCCCCATTGTGAGGGTTGATGCGTGTTTGATTGGTTACTGCTGGAGTCTGTTAGTTTAAAAGCTTTGAATGTGCTCAGTGCAGTCCCTTCAGTTTTTGAATCTTGGTGCTCTAAAACTAAAATGATTCAGATGAAGCCAGTTCATATATTTTGTCTCCTTTCAACTTCAAACATTCTTCAAAGTTAAGAGTATATCTTGAAAAAAAATACAGATGTGTCTACAGAATCAAACAGTTCATGGTTACTCTGTGATGTGTGAAAATAGCACCCAAATGTAGAAAAATAAGACCATGAGCCGTGGAAGTGAGGCTTGAATTTAAGGTGGATGTTCCAAGAAATTATTTTGTGGATTTGGAGCATTTCTGGTTTTGATCTGTAATATAAACTTCCAGGAATAAGAATAAGATGGGATTGTTATTCTGTGTCCTTCATTTGAAGTGTAGTTACTGTTTTAGAATAGAAAACAGAATTAAAAAATGTCATTAGAATACACAGCTGCAACTTACACACTGCAAGGTTTTCACAAACATCAAATAAATAAATGAGCAGAAATACATCTGCTTTGGCGGTTTTGGTGGTGGACGAAGAGAAAACTCCCCAGTTTACATTTGGGATTTTGTTTTGTCTGCTCGAGTGGGCAGAATGTGCCATGGTTGGTGCTTCATCCAGAAGAAATATCTCTTGTAGCACAGCACTGCACTAGTGCCAGCTGGATTGTGTGCTCAAGTCTCTGGAGTAGGATTTAAACTCCTGTCCGACCCAAGGGTTTCTTAATCAAAAGTGAGAGCCTTCCATCAACTTAAAGCTAACATTAAGAAGTGGCCTGTAGGGGCTATAAAATGGAAGCCTGGTCTATAACATCGAAAGGCTCTCAATAAATAAACCAAGCTCCTTATGCCTGACACTTTGAGTGATAATATTCTTGGTCATCACCAATATTGAATGTACTGCATCTTTAAGAAACCAGGAATTTCTTGGCAGTAGACAAATCTGTTCAACACTGCTCATTTATGATCAGGCCTGATTTCAGACAGTCTGCTTTCAGGAAAATTTACCCTGGCAACCAGTGAAAGAGAGGCTGGGTGGGTTTTCACAGCTAAAGTAAAGAAACATATTTTGCCGTCTAATTTTTCCTGGGTTTAGACACCATTTCAGTCATAGTTTATTTGAACTGTATATCACTTTCATCCATGACAAAGTACACTTATGTACCAAGCAGCAGTTCTCACACAAACAGCAGGCGCATGGAGCTTAGTTCATACATTAAGGGCCTCTCGGTGTTATATATCAGTCTCTCATTTTACAACCTGCGAAGGCAAGCTAGAACCATCCTTGAGGCTGAAAGAGTCCATGACCTACTCACATAAAATATGTTTCATATTTCTTGCTTTTAACAATGAGTATTTCCCCAGATTTTTAGTGGAGCAGATTATGACTTAGAAAACTTGTCATATTTGGCACTTATCAGGGTGGTCAGCTGCTATTTGTCTAATGTCATGGATGTTTGCAGACGAAAGCTCTCAAAATGTCATTGCAGATTGAATTATGTTATTTTTTAATGTTGAAAAGTGTTGTGCAAATTTCATTCTGTCTGGAAAAAGGTTCAGATGCTTCGTGTTTATTTGGAATTTGCACACCATCTGCGTGGCATGAGAAAGCGTACTGTATCCAAGATACAGGAAGCTTTGTTGCTAAACTGATTTATGTTTAAAACTTAAGCAGTTCTGCGTTGTGTATGAAAAGCAAATGCAACATTACTTTGCCTGTTATTCTAGGCAATCCAAAGGGAAACTGGCACCTGGTTACCTCTTTAATGATCCCCCATGAAAGATAAAAGCTTGCAATGGCATCACTTTCTCTGACCCCCATGCCTACAGCTATTTATTTTTGTTTTTGTGAAGGGGTGCCTTTGGCAAGGCCAACATTTATTGTCTATCCTTAATTGCTCTCAAGCAGGTGGGGATTGAGTGGCCATCTTGAACTGTTATAGGTGAAGATTCAGCTGTCTGCTTGATGTACTAATGGATATTAAATTCTATTTCCTCAATCAAGAAAGGGATTAACTGTCAGCTCTGATAAAGCAATCTAGACCCAGCATTATAGTGCCATTGAGCAAAACACAAAGTGCAGAGGAATAGTGGATCAGGCAGCATCCACGGAGGGAATAGACGGGCAATGTTGTGAGATAGAGCACTTCTGAAGAATTCCAGCATCTGCAATTCCTAGTACCTCCATTATAGTGTCATTGAGGTGTTCCAGGATTTAGACTCCGGAGTGATAGCTTGGCAATATATTTACAAGTCAGGATACTGATTGTGGACGATCAGCCATGATCACATTCGTGCTGGCTCGAAAGGCTGAATGGCCTACTCCTGCACCTATTGTCTATTGTCTATTGATGGAGTGCGACACGAAAGGAATCTGCTTGTGCTGGTGTTCACGCACTCACTGCCCTTGTCTTTCTTGATGATGGAGGTGGTGGATTTGGGAGATGGTGTCAGGTGCATGCTTTTTGGAGATGGTACATGATAAAACAGCTGGTGGTGGAGGTAATACATGTTCAGCTCAGATATCAGATGAGTTCTTCAGTGGGAGTCTCTTGAAATCTTTTGGGTCCTTCTGCTTTATTTCAGGGTCCACCTGTCTGGTTGAGATTTTACTCCCTTGCACTTACTCCCTCTTTCAGAGGACAGGTTTGATGGTTTGGTGAAGTCTCACCCTAGAGCTGAGGTAACATAATGATGGGCCAAAATTACCCCAAAATGGGTGATGTGGTGAATCTGTGGAATTCTTTGCCACAGAAGTCTGGAGGCAAAGCCCACAATGGGGTTAGGAGGGAGAGATAGATCAACCTTTATTGAATGGCAGAGTAGACTTGAAGTGCTGAATGGCCTAATTCGACTTCTATCACTTATGACCTTATGATGAATCTCCCTCCTAACTTTCTTTCCCTTATTTGTGTCTTACAGGTGGCAGCTCCTGCAGGTGTGTTTGAAATCCTGGACAACTTGGGATTCTCGGAGTTTGAGGACCCAGGATGTACCCCGATGTGCAGGATGCGTAACCGATGGCAACAGCAGCGAGGGTACAAGGTCCCCACCTTTGGTGATATGATTTAATAATTTGCAACAAAGCAAAGTAAAATTGCTCCCCACCTTGTCTCTCAATGTCAGAATATTTTTCAGCTGATTCATTTTGGACACTAAATTAAGTTCTGACAGGGTTCTAGTTTAAGTTCTGAGAGAGTGATTCATTGTTTACTTTAATAGAGTGAGCAAGATCCAACGCAGTAGTATTAGAGCTTCCTCTGCAACTTAAATCTAGATACATCCAATTTAGTTATGTTACCTATGGGTTTGTGAGTTACATCATATCTTATGTACAAATGTATTTTGTCCATAATACTGAAAATACCTGTCTCTTAAATACTCTCTCCTCCTACTGCTCTTGTTCAGGAAGGTGTCTTCACATCCCAAGTAGTTTTGGGTGCACTGGGGAAAGCTAATTATTTTTCTGGATCTATTATTTGTAGCTGTAAATTGTGTTGAGCATTTTTTTCCTGTCAATTCATCGTTAGAGATTCTGATCTATAGTTTGTTTCTTTAGCTGTAATTTTATAGCTACACTATAGATCCACTTTAAATTAAAACAAAGATAGACACAAAAGGCTGGAGTAACTCAGCGGGTCAGGCAGCATCTCTGGAGAGAAGGTATGGGTGACGTTTCAGGTCGAGACCCTTATTCCAGCTTTTTGTGTCTATCTTCAGTTTAAATCAGCATCTGCAGTTCCTTCCTATACAAAATTAAACCAATTTCAGTTGCTGGATCTGTAACATACTGGCATGACGGTGAAATCAGTTAAAGCTTACATCTTAAGGTCAGGGATTTATTTACCATTCCTTTGCCCTGATTAGTTTTTCTGATTATTTCTGTTTTAAACTCAGGCATGGTTCAATGAGGTTGGGTAGATATGTATGCACGCTGGGTGCATTTATTGTCCATGCTTGTAGAAAATGCGCGGCTGGAATATGTTTGGATTTAGGCACGGATACATTGCTAGACTACTGATTTTAACTTATGCTTATCTTATATCTAATGTCAACTGCCTGTGTTTCATGGTTATAGTTTGGCATCCATGTTGTACCATGCTTTTACATCTGCAAAAATTAAAATTAGATTGATATGAAGTGACGAATAAATGTTTAGAATTCTATCAGCAAATTAAAAAATGGTAATATCTCTGCAAAATCATTGGGTCATTCCCAAAGAATGTTTATGCTGTATTATGGTACAGGTGCACAACCTTTTATCCGGAGTTCCGGAAACCGAAAAACTCCGAAAACCGGCCATTTTTTCCAGGATGTCGTCTGCACACCAAAGCTCGCGTTTGGCGCCAAACTTGACCCGAAACGACCCACGGTCAACCCAGGTCTGTACTACTGTAGCGGCTGCCTCCTCCCCGGAGACCGGGGAGACACTTAAACATCTGTAAATCATTGCTTAAATGTTAGTCAGTTAGTTTGGAGGGCTTTTATGTGAAGTGGGAAACTTTAATTCTTAGTCCCCTACCTGGTCGGAGAGGCGGGGAGCGGTCAATGCCTTACCGGGTCGCCGTGCAGTAAGCTCCGGAGCGCTGTGGCCGCCAACTCCCAGCTGGGGCTGCGGGCGTCCGGCCGCGGGTGGCGCCGGTTGTAGCTTCGACCCCGGCAACTCTACCCCTGGCTGCGCGGTGCTCCAAATCCGGCGCGGCCCGCGGCCGGACGCCCGCAGCCCCAGCTCCGCGATGTTGTGTGTCGGCGGCCACAGCGCTCCGGAGCTTACCGCATGGCGACCCGGTAAGGCATTGCCCACTCCCTGCTGGTATCCCAGCGCTGCGACGCCGCCGACTCCCAACATTCGCGGAGCTGGGGCTGAGGGCGTCCGGCCGCGGGCGGCGCTGGATTTGGAGCGCCGCGCAGCCAGGGGTAGAGTTGCCGGGGCCGGAGCTCCAACCGGCGCCGCCCGCGGCCGGACGCCACAGGCCCCCAGCTCCGCGATGTTGGGAGTCAGCGGCCACGGCGCTCCGGAACTTACTGCACGGCGACCTGGTAAGGCATTGCCCGCTCCCCGCCTCTCCCACCAGGTAGGGGACTAAGAATTAAAGTTTCCCCCTTCACCCCTCCCCCCACCACATAAAATCCCTCCAAACTAACTGACTAACATTTAAGCAATGATTTACAATGATTCCCCGGTCTTCGGGGAGGAGGCAGCCGCTCCAGACTTTTCAAGCCGCCCGCGCTACCTACCTAATCTACGCTAAAAATCTTCCATTCGGAAATCCGAAAAATTCCGAAATCCGACAAGTGTCTGGTCCCAAGGCTTTCGGATAAAAGGTTGTGCACCTGTATTTATATAATTAAAAGTCTCATCTTGGCCGCTTCCTGTCTGCGCTGTATATTGATTTTTAGAAAAACGCTACCCTGTATCGCTGTGATTTTTGGCCATATTACTCACAGTCCTCCTCCGCTGAGCCAGACCCGAGGATTTTTCCCATTGATGAAAAGTTTAAAAGTTATGAGCGTTTAAAAAATATCGCTTGATATCAGCTGATTGGTCCTCTCGCCTGTCAATCACCACGATGAAGGTAACACCCCTTCCGGGGTGGGTGGGGGGGGGGTCAGGACTATAAAACCCCGGATGCCTGGACGTGAGTCAGTCACTCTGCAAGATCGCGAGGGAGAAGCCACGACTGTCATTCTAAGCTGTGAATCAAACTGTGACTCTGCAATGTACCTGCAATAAATGATTTGTTAACTCTTAATGACAATGCCATGAATTGTTTGGCCTGCTGCCCTGCCTGTGCTTGAAACTGCAATGCTTTATTGGGTCCGACTGTATTTGGAAGAAATCAATGCTTTATTAGGTCTGACTGTGTTTGGAAGGAATAAATGCTTTTAACCCACTAGGGGCACCGCATGATGGCAGCCTCTGCCTACAGTCTGTTTTCCCATCTTTTTAAAAATGGTTAGTCTGTTTTGGAGTTTTTTTTAGCATTTTTATGTGGGGGAGGTGGGTAGGGTAAGGGGGAAACTGTTTCCTAGTCACTTCCTGGCGAGGATGCGACTATTCTCCGAGTCGCGTCCTCACCAGCAGCAGCGCAGCACTGATTTGGTATCGCGGAGTGGGCGATGCCTTAGCGGGGATCGCCGTTTGAAGCTCCGGAGTGTTGGGCCTGCTGCTTCAACATCGTGGAGCTGTGGTTTGCGGAGCTCAGCCGCGGGCGTCGCTGACATCAACATCGCGGAGTCCTGGGATCTGTTTACCGAGTGCCGCCAGTGTGAATCTCTGCCCAGCTCGGCCTGCGGACTTTGGGAGCCGCGGTCTCTGATAAGAAGTGGCCGATTCGGAAGTCCAAGCCGCTGAGAATGTTCTTCCGTTCCGACATCGGAGCTCCATCATCCAGGTGAGAGGGCCTGAACATCGGGCCGCCCGTAGCGGCGACTGCGGGGGGGCTCGGAAGGTCCCAACCATGGGTGAGAGGAGGATGACTGAACTTTGGTGCCTTCCCTCACAGTGGGAAACTTTGATTCCGCTGTGTGGGGATGTTTATGTTAAAGTCTATCGTGTGCTGTGTTCTTTTTATTCGTATGGCTGTAAGGTGACCACAAATTTCACTGTACCAATTGGTGCATGTGACAATAAATGTCTCTTGAATCTTGAATCTTGAATCTTTATTAGGTCCGACTGTGTTTGGAACGAATAAATGCTTTATTAGGTCCGACTGTGTTTAGTCCATAAGAACCGCTCATTTCGTGACTTCCGCTTAGTGGACAGGTCACGCTGATTGCGTAATTTCCGATGAGTGCAGAGGTCGCGCTGATTGCGTAATTTCCGGTAAGTGCAGAGGTCACGCTGATTGTGGATGTTCCGCTGACTGCGGAAGCCCCATAGTGGAGAGGCCGCGCTCAGATGTGTGAGTAGATTCAAGATAGTTTACTATCATATATATGGTGTGTGTGTGTGTGTGTGAGTGTATGTGTGAGTGTATATGTGAGTGTGAGTGTATGTGTGTATGTGTGAGTGTGTGTGTGAGTATGTGTGTGTGTGAGTGTATGTGTGTGTGTGAGTGAGTGTATGTGTGTGAGTGTGAGTATGTGTGAGTGTATATGTGAGTGTATGTGTATGTGTGAGTGTATGTGTATGTGTGTGAGTGTGAGTATGAGTGTGAGTGAGTGAGTGTTTGTGTGTGTGTGTGTGTGAGTGAGTGTATGTGTGTGCGTGTATGTGTGTGTGTGAGTTGGAGGGTGTGTGTGTATGTGTGTGTATGTGTGTGTGTGTGTGTGTGAGTCTGTGTGTGTGTGAGTGTGTGTGTATTTTGGAATTGGTGAAGAGGTGGAATATTGCTTTGGGGGACATGCCCTCCCGTGTGAAGCAGGGACCCAACAGGTCCCACTTAGTCTAGTTAGCATTATTATTGTCATGCCTGCTGAGATACAGTGGAAAACTTTGTTTGCGTGCTCCCCTATCAAATCATACCACACATGAGTACAATCAAGCCATACACAAGCGCAAGTTAATGCAAAGAAAACAAATAACAAGAGTGCAGAATACAATGTTATAGTTTTACAGCTGTCGGGAAAGTGCAGATAAAAAAATTATAAAAGCTGTAATGAGGTAGGTTGGGAGATCAGGACAACACCCTTCAGCTTTTTACTGGTCTGTTTAAGAGTCTGAGAAGAGCAGGGAATAAGCAGCTCCTGCTTCTGGTGGTATGTGCTTTAAGCTTTTGTATCTTATGCACAATGGGAGTAGGGCGAAGAGGGAATGGCTGGGGTGCAAGCAGTTCTTCGTTATGTTGGCTGCATTTCCAAGGCAGTATGAAGCGTGGATGGAGGCGATGGAGAGGAGGCTGGTTTGTGTCAGGGACCGAGACTGCATCCACAACTCTCCAATTTCTAGTGGTTTGTGGCAGAGCAGTGCGCATCCAAGTTGTGATGCATCACAATAGGATACCTTTTATGATGCATCTACAGACATTGCTAAGAGTTGTTGGAGACTTTCCGAATTTCCTTAGACTTCTGAGGAAGTAGAGCATTGGTGTGCCTAGGCATTAATATGGTTAGACTAGGACAAATTATTAGTGATATTTACATTGAGAATCATGTAACTCCCACCCATTTCCACTTCAGCACCATTGATGCTGACTGGGATACATTGTCTCCTTTCCCGGTCAACGATTAGCTCTGTCATTTTGCTGACATTAATGGGGAGGTAATCTTACCACCATGTTACTAAGCTCTTTACCCTTACTGCACTCCACCTTGTCATTGTTTGAGATCCAGCCCTCTATGGTGGTGTCATCTGCAATGTTGTAAATGGAGTTAGAGCAGAATTTGACTGCAGTAGTCAGTGTACTGGGAGCTCAGTAAGGAGCTAACAAAATGCATCCTTGCAAGGCGCAGGTGTTGCAAATTATCGTGGAGGACGTTTTGGCATCTATCTTTACTGATTACCTTGTAGGGGTCAGGAAGTCGAGGATTCAGTTGCAGAGGAGTTTGGACATGAGCGTGGTAAGAATTATGATGTTGAAGGCACAGTAATAGTAAATAAATAGTAGTCTGGAGTAAGTGGCCTTGTTATCCAGATGGCTCAGATCGTAAGTGGTAGGAATAGCATTAGGCCATTCGGCCCATCAAGTCTACTCCGCCATTCAATCATGGCTGATCTATCTTTCCCTCCTAACCCCATTCTCCTGCCTTCTCCCCATAACTCCTCAGGGATGAGTGTAGGGCCATGGAAATGGAGTCTGCCATGGACCTGTTGTGATGGTAGGTGAATGGCAGTGGATCAAGGCTGTGTGGGAGGATGGAGTTGATGTGCACCATGACCAGCCTTTTGAAGCACCTCATGCGGCTGGATGTCAAAGCAGGAAATAAAGAAAGACAGTTTGAAGGGAGGAAGATGGAAAGCAAACATTTACAGACTAGTTTACTTAATATCCATCATAGGAAAATTGTTAGAAGCTATGTTAGAAATGTGCTAGACTTGGAAAAATCAAGGTGCTCCAGCAACGTCAACATGGTTTTGTGGTAGGGAAATCATGGTTAGTCAATTTAATGAAATTGTTTTAGAAGTAATATGGGAAATATTCTGAACTTATATTTCCAAACGGAGTCAATGGAATAGAATAGAATAGAATCTTTATTTGCCACGCAACCAGGGTTGGTGGTATTTGCGTTCGGTACATGATGGTACACTGCTTTAGTCACATTAACACATATAACACAGATCATAGTAATAAAGTGCATCCATACCACATCACAAATCACAAATCTCACCAACAGAACATGGTGCAAAAGAACAGACAAAGACCATAGACAAGACACTATATACATCAAGAGTCCTTAGTGTTGTCTGTTATTGGAGGGAATTGAGTGTTCTTATTGCTGAGGGGAAGAAGCTGTTTTTAAAACGGGTGGATTTTATGGCAAGTGACCTGAGGCGCCTCCCTGAAGGGAGAGACTGGAAAAGGTGGTTTGCTGGATGGGAGGGGTCCGAGATGATCTTTATTGCCCGTTTTGAGGTACGTTGGAGGTAAATGGAATGGATTGAGGGGAGGGGGGAGTTGATGGTCCTGGAGGCCTTGGAGACAATGCGCTGTAATCTGTGTAGTGAGTGACTGTCAGTGTTTCCGTACCAGACTGTGATTGAGGAGGTGATGATGCTTTCGATAATGGATTGATAGAAACGGACCAGGAGGTGTTTGTGGACTCTGAACTTTTTGAGCTGTCTGAGGAAGTATAGGCGTTGTTGTCCTTTCTTAATGATGTGGTCTGTGTTGATGTGCCATTTTAGATTATTGCAGATATAGGTGCCCAGAAACTTGAATGAGTTTGTGGAGGTTATGGGATGGGAGTTGACATAGACCAATGAGTAATTGTGGAGAATAAAAGCTAAAATAGCAGCTGGACAGTGTGATTAACGTGGAAAAGAGAGTATGCATAAATGGGTCTTTTTGGAAGGCAACGTGTCACAAGTGATGTGCCCCAGGGACCGGTTGTCCTGCAGTTCTTACAATTTATATAAATGACTTGCATGAAGAGACTGAAGATATGGATGTTAAATTTGTTGGTGACATGAAAATATAAAGAGGAAATAAGGAGGCTTCCGAGAGAAATAGGTAGGTTAATTGAGTGTAGAGATCTGATAATTGAATACAATATTGGAAAATGGAGAACATTCAAAGCCTTTGGTAAGGATATTGTATTCACTTTTGGTCACTATGCCATAGGAAAGATGCCATTAATCTGGAAAGAATGCAGAGATTTGTGATTATGTTGCCAGGACGAGAGAGTCTGAGGTACAGAGAGAGGTTGGACAGGATAGGACTTTATTCCTTGGACCCTAAAAGGCTGAGGGGTGACCTTATAGAGGTGTATAAAATCATGAGGGGTTAGGTAGAGTATTTTCCCCGGGTAAGGGAATTAAGAACCAAAGGTGTTAGATGAATAAGAAAATAATTAACATTAACCTAAGGGTGAATGTTGGTGGGACAATCTGGCAGAAGAGCAAATACAATAATATTTAAAAGGCGTTTGGATCGGTATAAGGACTGGAAAAGTGGAGAGGAATATGGACCATACACAGGCAAATTGGACTAACTTACATGGGGCTCGAGATCGGCACGGATGAGTTGGGTTGAAGAACCAGTTTCCGTGCTGTATGACTCTAAATGTTTTCATAAGTAGTATGATAAATCAAGCAATCTAACATATTTAACAATAAGTAATGTCATTTATATTCTATCCCCTTGTGGTTTTAAATGTTATAAACATAGTTTATTTCCATTTTTTTGGTCCATTTTTGCTTTTCTTGGAGTATGGTTGATTGACATACAAGGACCACGAGGAGAAGTGCAAGCTTGTTTTATAACAGCCACTAGGGCTGCCACACCTTCTGAATTCGCAGCTTTGATAAGCCTGCAGTCATAAATGCAATATAGTACACATTCTCAGATGGCCTGAAATAAGTGAGGTTATTTGTTAGTTATCAAAGTGAGGTTATTTGTTAGTTATCATAGAAACATAAGAGAATAGGAATACATTTTTTGGCTACTGCCGACTATCAATGACATAGTCCATGCCGACTATCAACCACATTGGTTGTATATTTAAAAAACCCATATTTTATTCTTTCCACGTTCTCAAATAGGGTTTATTGTGATTTGCATGAATATGGTGTGGTACAGAGAGTGTGCAAACTCCACACAGTCAGAACTCAAGGTCAGTGTTAGGCGCTTCCCCCTCCTGGTGAATGCTATGTACTTACCTTTCTCTGTTTCTATCCCAAGTACAGGCCTCGTGGCTGTGAGTCTGGAATCGAGGGGTTAAAGGCTCCTGTACCCGATTGGCCCAGCTGCATCAGGTGACGGGTGACTCATCTGAAGTATAAATACCAGAGCTTCCCAGAATTCATCTCTTCGTCGTAGACTCTGACTGATGAGCAGACTGTTGGTGGGGGCCGAGGAAGCCTGACCACATGGCATAGAACTTTGTGTATTTTCACCATTCCTTGTTAACAGATATTGAATTGGGACGGATAAGGGCTGACCTTAGAGTTTTCGTGTATTTTGGTTTCAGGGTTGTATCTCTTTGGGCAGGTTTTGGAATCTCTCCGGTTCGACGGCCCATGGCGTGGCTGGCTGGAGCATTGTTAAATTGTTTGTCGGTTTATCCATATCCCTGACTGGGTTGTTTAAATCAGATAATTCCCGGGTTTCTTCTAGGGAACGGGAGTTTGATATGAGCAAGAACATCCGCCTGGTTCCCCCATTTCGTGAGGAGGATGTGGACAAGTATTTCACAGTGTTTGAACGGGTGGCTATGTCCTTGAAGTGGCCTAGGGATGTGTGGACCTTGCTATTGCAATGTGTCCTTGTGGGTAAAGCACGGGAGGTGTACTCGTCTTTATCTGTTGAAAGCAGTCTGGACTATGAGTGTGTGAAGTCTACAGTATTAAGGGCTTATGAATTAGTTCCAGAGGCGTACCGGCAGAAGTTCCGGCGCTTTAGGAAGTTTGATAGTCAGACTTATGTGGAGTTTGCTAGGGAGAAGGAGACACTTTTTGACAGGTGGTGCGCTTCTCAAGGAGTGAAGGATTTTGAGCTACTGCGGGCCTTGATAATTATGGAAGACTTTAAGAACTGTCTCCCTGAGAGGGTTACTACTTACCTTAATGAGCAGAAGGTGAATGAGGTGTCTAAGACTGCGGTGTTGGCAGATGAGTATGTATTGACTCATAAATCTGATTTTGTTGGGCGATCCTATAGTTTTGGTGCACGGCCGGTTGATCGTGGTGGTGTCGCCGGGGGCAATGTCAAAGCTGTTTCTGTGCCTGCAAGTGGCAGCACGTTGATACAGGGGGAGGTCCGAGCTGATAAGGTTGACGGAAATGTGAGGACTAATGAAGGTCCTGTGTGCTACTATTGTAGAAGGAGAGGGCACATGTTAAAGTCGTGTCCCGTTCTGAAGCAGAAAAATGCAAAGCCTGTGGCTTTGGTGGGTGCACAGAAGGCACCTGTCGTACCTGAGGTGCCTGAGTCTGATGAGTGTAGGAATTATTCTGCGTTCATCATGAATGGTTTTGTTTCTCTAGAGGATGGGGGTGATAGAGTTCCAGTATCCATCTTGCGTGATACTGGTGCTACTCAGTCCTTTATATTGGATGGTGTACTGCCGTTTTCTGGGGAATCATCGGTTGGGTCAAGTGTCCCAGTGGTAGGATTCGGGATGGATGACATGGTAGTGCCTTTGCATACCGTGCGTCTCGAGTCCGAGTTGGTTTCAGGCCGGGTAACTGTTGGGTTACGGCCGTGTTTTCCCGTTGGGGGAGTTTCTGTGATTTTGGGGAATGACTTGGCAGGAGGTAGAGTTTTAGTCACTCCTGAGGTGACGGCTGTTCCGATGGTGCAGAGTCCTGATAGATTGGCTATGCAGCATCCAAAGGTCTTCGCAGCTTGTGCTGTCACGAGGGCTATGGCTAAGAGCCAGGCAAAGTTTGAGGATGTGGTGGACCTGAGTGAGAGCATTTTTGGGGATCAGGATGATAGATCCTGTGTTGTGAAGGGTGTTTCTCCATCTCAAGATGGGATAGTGTCTGGAAATGTGCCGGTGTCACTGTCACGTGACCGGCTGGTTGAGGAGCAAAAGAGTGATCCAGGTTTATCTGATCTGTTCGACTGCGCAGTGCCTGAGGGGGATATGGATTCCACAGCAAAGGGGTATTTTCTAAGGGATGGCTTACTGATGCGAAAGTGGTCTCCCTTGGATATATCTGGGCATGATGATTGGAGCGTGGTTGATCAGATTGTGATGCCTCGTCGGTATAGGGACGAGATACTCTGTTTGGCTCATGGTGGTCCTCAGGGTGGACATTTGGGGGTCAATAAGACGTATGACTGCATCTTACGGAATTTTTTTGGCCAGGGTTGAAAAAGGACGTGAAACAGCACTGCAGGTGTTGTCACATTTGCCAGGTGGCAGGAAAGCCGAACCAATCGATTGTTCCTGCGCCTTTATATCCAATCCCTGTGGTCGGTGAGCCGTTTGAGCGGATTCTAGTTGATTGTGTGGGCCCTCTACCTCGGACAAGGGTGGGCAACAAGTTTTTATTAACAATTATGTGTGCGACTACCCGCTTTCCGGAGGTGGTCCCTTTGCGTAGAATTACTGCCCCTGCAATTGTTAAGTCTCTCACGAAGTTTTTTTCGTTGTTCGGTTTGCCCAAGGTTGTGCAGAGTGACCAAGGTACCAACTTCATGTCGAAGGTTTTTGGTCAGGTAATGAAGTTGTTAGATATTAAGCATTGTTACTCCAGTGCGTATCATCCTGAGAGCCAGGGAGCTCTCGAGAGGTTTCACCAGACTTTGAAATCTATGTTGAGGACTTACTGCCTGGAGTTTGAAAAAGACTGGGATGAGGGGGTTCATCTAGTTATGTTTGCGGTGCGTGAGGTCGTGCAGGAGTCTTTAGGGTTCAGTCCTGCTGACCTGGTGTTCGCGCATACTGTACGTGGTCCGTTGAGGGTCCTGAAGGAGAAATGGTTGCAGGAGGATACAAAACGTAGTATTTTAGACCACGTCTGTACTTTTCGCTCTAGACTGAGGAGGGCATGTGAACTGGCAATGGGTAATCTTGCCTCTGCTCAGTCTAGGATGAAGGACTGGTTCGACAGGAAGGAGCCTGTGGAGGTTGATGGGTCGGAGCTATGTCCTTCTAAGCCTGTTTTGGCTGCAGTGGTGCTGCCCCCTGACACGGGTGGTGATGTGGGGGAGGCACGGTTGTCTGTGGCAGTAACGCAGGGAAAGCTGAGTAACTCTGAGGCTTTGGAGACGCTTCCCTTGCGGTTGTCTCATTTGACTGGCATATCCGTGGCAAGGATGATGTATTGGCTTATGCATTGTCGCGCCAGTGATGTCTGTGTTACTGAATAGTTGCTGAAATTTGGTGTTTTTTTTTAGTTCATTTTCAGAAACTTATTCAGTATCTTTGGGTGGGGGTGTTAGGCGCTTCCCCCTCCTGGTGAATGCTATGTACTTACCTTTCTCTGTTTCTATCCCAAGTACAGGCCTCGTGGCTGTGAGTCTGGAATCGAGGGGTTAAAGGCTCCTGTACCCGATTGGCCCAGCTGCGTCAGGTGACGGGTGACTCATCTGAAGTATAAATACCAGAGCTTCCCAGGATTCATCTCTTCGTCGTAGACTCTGACTGATGAGCAGACTGTTGGTGGGGGCCGAGGAAGCCTGACCACATGGCATAGAACTTTGTGTATTTTCACCATTCCTTGTTAACAGATATTGAATTGGGACGGATAAGGGCTGACCTTAGAGTTTTCGTGTATTTTGGTTTCAGGGTTGTATCTCTTTGGGCAGGTTTTGGAATCTCTCCGGTTCGACGGCCCATGGCGTGGCTGGCTGGAGCATTGTTAAATTGTTTGTCGGTTTATCCATATCCCTGACTGGGTTGTTTAAATCAGGTTTGAGTTTTGTGTTCCAATGAATAATTAAAACTGTTTTTTGAACCTGAACCTGGTTTTTGACTTGTGTTACGTGGCTCTGAAGTACTTGCATTCGGGAGTCGTAACAGTCAGTATGGAACCATTGTTCATCTTTAGCTGTGTCACTCTGCCACCTGAATGCAAAATGTTGAATTGAACTCGGGCCAGAATTAATTTCAAACGATACATTAATATATTTCCAAATATTAAAATGTTTGCAATCAAATTTGTAAGAAGTTTACAAGATGTAAATCCTCCACCTCGCATTTCGATCCACCATATTTTCTCAGTATCTTGGAAAGTCTACCTAAGGATTGGTGTGAAATATCCCAACACCTGCCATTTAAATCCACATGCAAATCCCATTTAAGGCATTCTGATAGAGTCACATCACCAGTGACATGGGACACCGCAAATCTACCTGCAATAGATCTCTAATTATCAAAGATGGTTGATGTGTCCCTGAATTACTGTCACCATCTTAGAGCCACTGGAATACCACTTGCCTTTTCTCCATAGGAATGGTCGCATGTTATATTATGCAATATTCAGCAGCATTCGGCGCATTTGACCAACATATTGTCAGTCCTACAACATTCCCGAGAGTTCTGCCTTTTACTCTGTAAGCCCTGCCCTGGTTTAGCTTTCCAAAGTGCAACACTTTGGACTTGTCTGAGTTAACTGCAATCTGCCATTTCTTTGTCCACTTTCCTAGTTGAGTAAGATCCCGTTGTAACCTTCAGCACCTTTCTTCACTGTCCACTGCACCACAAATGTTGGCGTCACTGCCAAACCACCGACATTCTCCATCCAAATCATGACTCCACCTTTATGCGCCTCAAGACTACCAATAATTCTTTCAGAACATCACTCTTCTCCCGCCTGAATGAACTAGCTTCCGTTCCTTCTCCATGGTAAATACAGACATGAAGTACCTCACCCATCTTACTTGCCCTCACACATAGATGACCACACAGATCCTAAAGGAGACCTATTCTCTCTGATGTTACTCTTTTGCTCTTAATATATTTATAGAATAGAAAGATTAAACGAGAACTTACCATTTGAAGTTTGATCTTTATTTTATGAGAAGTTGAAGTGAGGGAATACGTGAAGAGCCCACCAGTCCGCATGCACGTCAATCTTTAGAGCAGCTGTATGAAACCTCAGAATAGTTGCTGACCTAAGCTGCAGAAAGATTAACGACCTTAGAACTACCGAATGATCTTTATGAGAAGTAGGGTTGGAGGGCACATATTCCCTCACTTCAACTTCTCATAAAATAAAGATCAAACTTCAAATGGTAAGTTCTTGTTTAATCTTTCTATTTTATTTCGAAGTCACGTGAGTGACTACGTGAAGACTTCAAAGCTTTGTGGTTTCATACAGTAACCCAATCTGTGTGTGAAACACTTAAACAGGTAAACCTGCTAGCTGCCCGAGATGACTCTCATACATCATGCATTAACGCATGGGATTCAGGTACATACTCATGTTCGGAGTCAGTTCCATACTGATCTCTGACACTCCCGTAGAGTGGGAGAAATAGTGCAAGCCTGAACCAGGCATTGCCACAGGCGTATGAGTCAAACTGCCTGTGCATGCCTCCGTAACACGGAGCAAATTTTGTGCGATCATCTTTGATACGCTTCTGAGTGGGAGGAATATTGCAACCCTGAACCAGGAGTTGCCACAGGTGTATGACTTGAACTGCCTGTTAATGCCTCCGTAACATGGAGCATATCATTTGGCACCATCTCCGATACGTTTCCGAGTGGGAGGAATATTGCAACCCTGAGCCAGGTTGCTACAGGCATATAACTAGAACTGCCTGTGCATGCCTCCGTAACACGGAGCATATTATTTGGCACCATCTCCAACACTCCTTTCATCCGAGCAGGAGGAATATTGCAACCCTGAACCAGGAGTTGCTACAGGCGTATGACTTGAACTGCCTGTGCATGCCTCTGTAACACGGAGCATAATTCGTGCCACCTTCTGATTCATCAGATGTTCCAATTGAGACAAAACGGCCAATCACATCTGTCATAGATGTGGGGACAGAATCCCCTTGACCCAAATTGTCCGACAGGACTTGTCTCACAGACTTGGCTTTGACTTTGCCCCAACTTGGGGTGCCAAGCTGCTCCCTCTAGGAGCTGAATCGGGACTAGCTGTGCAGATCGGCACTCTGTCGGTATAAATCATTATTTATTATACTTACCAGACAGGTTGCACCTGCTAGTGACTCAGAGTCCTTGCTCCCTTTTGGAGCCTCAACGGAGTATTCCTGCACAAGGTGTTGCTACCTTGCGTTCATATAGGTCGACAGATGGCACAATGGGCTAAGTGTTCGGCTGGCGACCGGAAGATAGCCGGTTCGAATCCCGCTTGGAGTGCATACTGTCGTTGTGTCCTTGGGCAAGACACTTCACCCACCTTTGCCTGTGTGTGAATGTGTGTGAGTGATTGGTGGTGGTCGGAGGGGCCGTAGGCGCAGATTAGCAGCCACGCTTCCGTCAGTCTGCCCCAGGGCAGCTGTGGCTACAGAAGTAGCTCACCACCACCGGGTGTGACTGAGGAGTGAATGAATAATGCGATGTAAAGCGCCTTGAGTATTCTAGAAAGGCGCTATATAAATCCCATCCATTATTATTATTATTATTATATGATTAAAAGAAGCTTATCCCTATTAAATCAGAGATTCGACTGCTCTATCGATATCCACATAGCTGGAGTCTCTTATAAAAGAATCTCCAACAGTCCCCTCAAGTGAGCGGATATTACCATGACGCCACCCTGAACCAGGTGTAGCTTCCACAGGTGTCTGATAGACAAGCTTTGCATTTGCCAAACAACCCTTTATCTGTTAACATCTTTGCCCAATCAACTTTTGAAAGGTATTGTCTAATGCCATCAGAAATACATTTACCCCCCATTTAGGACTTTAACTTGGGGACCTGTCCATTGTTTTTCCATAACCATGTAAAAATTAATAGGCTAGGATTAGGACCTTCTTCCTTGGAGCACAGGAGGACGAGGGCTGATCTAATAGAGATGCACTGTATAACACCATGAGGGGAATAGATAGGCCTTTTACCCAGAATACGGGAATCAAGAACCAGACGACGTAGGTTTAAGGTGAAAGGGGAAGAATTCAATAGGAACCTAAGGAACAACTTTTTCACACAAAGGGTGGTGGGTATATGGAACAAGCTACCAGAGGAGATACTTGAGGCAGGTACTATCACAACATTTAAAGGCATTTGGACAGGTATATGGATAGAAAGGTTTAGAAGGACATGGGCCAAATGCATGCAGGTTGGACGTGTAGATGGGACAACTTGGTCGGCATAGGCAATTTAGGTCTGTTTCCATGCTCTATGATTCTATAATTATGATTATTGTTCCCAAAGTGCACCCCATCAATACTTCAGCCGCTTGACCAATGTGGTGCCCAGAACTCAGATCAAGTTCATTTATTGTCATACACCAGGTTGCTCTGACATTTATTGTTCACATGAAGCTAAGAAAGTAAACAAAATACATGATAATGATAGAAACAACAATAAGTACAACGATGAATGCGAAACAGCAGAATGGTGGAAAGCAAAGATCATAGAGCAGGTATGTTACAAAACTTACCTTCAGCGGCGCTGCAGTTCTGTCACTGCCCGCGTGCGCGACTTTGGCGCCTTTGAGAGGGCGGCGGGTTTAAAATGCCATTTTCTCCAGGCTGTTTAAATCGATGTTCGTCAGGCTGTTTAGTTGCTCAAGAAAAATCGCTCCGACATTCGTTCTCTGGAGTTATTTTTAAACTGCGTTGGATAATTTAATTGCTAGGGTAAATTAAAAATCATCTTCTAAAGCCGTGAACGCCGACAACGGGACGGACCTCACGTAGGGGACAAGGCAAGGTACGCCGTTTATTTTTACAAAAAAAAGTGCTTCTTAAGATACCTTTAATCGACATTTTAAGTTGCGAGAAGGTGACTTGGGACCTATCCGAACCGGCAGTATTTTTCCTGCCAACATGGGGTTCAAATTCACTGAAGCCGCAACGTTCCAAATGATCGCGTTCCATAAAATCCCACTCGCAAAATGATTTAAATGGCCATTAATTTGCAGCAATTAAACACAAAATTCCTTCCATTTGGCCTATAAATTCATGACAATGAGCTTTAAAAATCATGTTATATTGTGAATTCTTGTGTGAATGTTATTTGGACACTTAGACTATTAAAAAATGTTAACCTTTTCTTAAGAAATTGATAGATGTTTCGATCTAGTAATTGAATTTTGTAATTAGCTACAATCAGGTAACTAACTAATTATATGCTTTAATTTCAGGTCATCCAAGTAAGATTGTTTCATATTTGTTTCAGAATGCTTCAATCTATAATAACTGAACATTTCATTCAGTTCTCTTAATTTTTAAGAAAGTTATGGGCTTTTGACTGTCCTTGATCACAGCTTTTGAGTTAAGTCAATGGAAAAGCAATAGGGAACAAGATGCTAATTTCCGAGTATGAAAATGGCCATACCTTTTTTAATACTGAAGATATGAAAGTGAATTAGGTGTCAAATTAAACTTCTTTTTATGCTTTATCTGATGGGATAAATTACAGACTTGATTTTTAAAATCTCAACATCTTGTAACATTGCTACATAGAGCGGAGCAAGATGGTCCACTCCGCGAAAAAGCCGTAGTAGCTGATGGGTAACCTTCAGCGTCATTTCCGTAACCGGCTTCTGTCATGGCGGTGTCCACATCTACAAGCGGAGCGTACTGCTCGAATCACCAATGTAGGCTTTCTTCAGGTTCTTTGCCATGAACTGCAGGCATATTTGATTGTGATCTCCCGAGTAATGTGCACACTTTTTAATATGTCAATGAAGTGGTGATGCAGAAACTTGCCACCTGCCCATAATCCCTTAGAAAACGGGAAATATTCCATAATTCACCTGCGATGTACAAGGCAAGGCAAGGCAAGGCAACTTTATTTATATAGCACATTTCATACACGAGGCAGACTCAAAGTGCTTCACATAAAAACATGTCATACAATAAATGAAATAATAAAATGAAATAAAATAGAAGAACTAAAAGAAAAGAAAAGCAAAATTAAAAATGCATTATAAAAAGTGCAAAAGTTAAAAGTGCAATGTAGTTAAGATTTAGCTGAAAGCTAAAGTAAACATAAAAGTTTTCAGTCTTGTTTTAAAAGTGGTCAAAGTTGAGGCAAGTCTTAAATCTTCACGAAGTTTATTCCAGCTATTTGTTGCATAGTAACTAAATCCTGCTTTCCCATGTTTTGTATTTACTCTGGGAATCACTAGCAGATTGGTTTCAGAAGATCTTAGCGGTCTAGAAAGCTTATATAGTGGAAGCATGTCAGTGATATATTTGGCCCTAAACCATGTAGTGATTTATAGGTGAGCAGCAAGATTTTAAAATCAATTCTCTGACATACAGGGAGTCAATGTAAGGATTTAAGAATTAGTGTAATATGCTCAAATTTTTTGGTCTTTGTTAGAACTCTAGCAACAGCGTTCTGAACAAGCTGTAGCTGCCTGACAGTTTTTTTTTGGAAGACCTGCAAGGAGACCGTTACAATAATCTAGCCTACTATTAATAAAGGCATGTACAAGTTTTTCTAAGTCTTGAGCTGACATGAGTCCTCTTAATCTTGCTATATTTTTGAGGTGATAGTAGGCCGATTTTGTTATTGATTTGATGTGACTGTCGAAATTTAAATCTGAATCCATAATGACCCCAAGATTTCTGGCTTTGTTTGAAGTTTTCAGGGACAGAGAGTGAAGGTGTTGGGTTACTTTAAGCCTTTCTTTTTTAGCACCAAAAACAATTATCTCCGTTTTGTCCTTATTTAGTTGGAGAAAATGTTGGCACATCCAGTCTTTGACTTGCTCAATGCACTGGCACAACAGATCTATGGGGCGATAGTCATTTGGTGACAGCACTACATAGATTTGAGTGTCATCGGCATAGCAGTGGTGGTCAATATTATTATTTCACATGATTTGCCCTAGTGGGAGCATGTAGATGTTGAATAAAGAGGGCCCTAAGATCGAACCTTGCGGTACTCCACATGTCACGTTGGTTGGTTCTGATACAAAGTCGCCAATGGAAACAAAATAGTTCCTATCTTGTAAATATGACCTGAACCAACTTAAGACTGTGCCTGAGAGCCCCACCCATTTTTCCAACCTGTCCAAAAGTATTGAGTGATCAACAGTGTCGAATGCAGCACTGAGGTCTAATAGCATTAATATTGAAACTTTGCCAGAGTCTGTGTTAAGACGGATGTCGTTTACAACTTTAATAAGAGCGGTCTCGGTGCTATGAAGAGGTCGAAATCCTGACTGGAAGTTGTCGTAGCAGCCAGTTGAAGCCAGGAAGTGATTAAGTTGCTGGAGGACAACTTTCTCAATGATTTTACTTATGAAAGATAGGTTTGAAATTGGTCTATAGTTGTTAATAATAGGCATCTAGGCTCCGCTTTTTTAAAAGAGGTTTAATAACTGCAGTTTTCAAGGCTTTTGGGAAATTGCCTGATTGAAGAGAGCTGTTAACTATTTGCAGTATGTCTATTGCTAGGCAGTCAAAAACATTCTTAAAGAAGTTGGTAGGTAAAGCATCAAGGCAGCAGGTGGATGGCCTTAGTTGTGTCACCGTTTCCACAAGAGTTTTAGAGTCTATGACATTAAAGCATGTCATCATTGCTACGTTACCTTTGCCTAAACAGGGTGGTGATCCAACATTTTTGTTTGAAGCGGTGATATTGATGGCACGTCTGATGCCTTCAATTTTATCTGTATAGAATAATGCAAACTCATTGCATTTCTGCGTGGAATGGAGTTCAGATGGTAATTGTGTTGGGGGGTTGGTCAGTCTGTCAACAGTTGCAAATAGGGTTTTTGCCTTATTAGTGTTGTTGTTAATGATATTGGAGAAAAATGTTTCTCTAGCACTTTTTAAGTCTAAATTGTAGGCACGGAGGCTCTCTTTATAGATGTCATGGTGAATATGAAGTTTTGTTTTCCGCCAGATGCGCTCAGCTTTCCGGCATTCTCTTTTCTGGGCTGTTACAAAAGCAGCTTTTCTCCAGGGTGCCTTTTGCTTACCAGAAATCGTTTTAACCGTAACAGGTGCAATGACATCTATAACTTTCACAATTTTGGAGTTAAAGTTATCTACAAGATCATCAGCAGAACATGGGTTTAGAGGTGGTAAGAAGGAGATGGCATTTTTAAAGAGTACATTAGAATGTTCATTTATATACCGTTTTTTGACAGTATTTGATTTTGTCTGTATGTCGGGAATAAAAGATATATTAAAGGAAACACAGAAGTGGTCAGACAATGAAGGATCAGTCACGAAAATATCAGAAACAATGAGACCCTTTGTGATAATCAAGTCCAGGGTGTGCCCATTACAATGAGTAGCCTCTTTCACATGTTGAGACAGGTCAAATGTGTCTAAAATAGTAAAAAATTATTTTGCACCCTTGTCATTCAAATCATCAGTATGAAAATTAAAATCACCAGTTATAACTAGACAGTCAAAGTCAGTGGAGATGCTAGACAATAATTCTGTAAAGTCATCGAAAAAATTAGCATAATATTTAGGAGGCCTGTAAATAATTAATAGGAGAACTCTGGGGGAACATTTCAATACAGCACAAAGGTATTCGAATGATGGAAAATCACCAAGTGACATCTGTTTCCCCTGAAATACATTTTTAAACATAGCAGCAACCCCTCCACCTCTTTTTCCAGATCTACATACATCAAAAAAGTTATAGTTTGGAGCTGTCTCGATCAGAATGGGTGCACTGTTATTTTGTTCTAGCCATGTTTCAGTTAAAAACATAAAATCCAGTTTAGAGGTGGTAATAAAATCGTTGACTAAAAATGATTTGTTATTAAGAGACCTAACATTAAGCAGACCCATCCTGATGGTATTATTGATAGGCTTTATGGTTGGTTTAGGTTTGGAGGTAATAGGTATTAGGTTTGTTAGGTTAGCAGTGTGTCTAAGTTTCCCTTTGTTTACTCTCTGAGTAGTCACAACAGGAATTCAGAAGGTGCCATAGTTTGACGTAGGCGACCTTGGGTTCAGCTGATTATGCGGAACTTCCTTCGTAATGTGTCTACGGCTGAACCCTTTCTTATCTCAGTAATATTCAGGACTGCTATCAATACAGGAGGGGGGCTGTGGCGCCCTCCGCTTGGTTGTTATCTCCCTGCGGCCGTGACGTGGCAATGGTACTGATATGGGGCGTGGGCTGAGCATCATAGACAGAGATGCAAGTTTAATGCCACCTTTTTCCTGTTTCTTCAATTCATATGGAAAATCATAATGGGAGGAAACAGTGGAGCTGGTGTTGTTATGGCTATGGGAGAGATGAGGGTGGAGGTCATCGTCGATGGGCGAGTGCAGAGGGGGGTGGTGGCCGTTCCTCTCCAAGCCAGCATCAGCAGTGGGGGATGGTAGGGAGGGTAAGGGCGCGTCGATGGGGATGGGTGGGTGGGGGGGGCTGTTGTCTCTCCTCAACGTCTGCGGTCTGACTGCGGCCTGTGTGTCAGACAGTGGCAGGGTAGATGTGTGGGGGGGGCTGTTGCCTCGCTTCTCTACCTGTGGTCTGACTGCGGCCTGTGTGTCAGACCGCGGCAGGGTAGATTTGTGGGAGAGCAAGAAGAGAAGATTGTCCCTTAACAGTCTTGAGCCAAACCTGTTTGGGTGTACACCATCTGCTCTGAAAAGATATTTGCGCCCCCACAACAAGTTAAAGTTGTCAATAAAGCTCCTTCCTCTTTCATTGCAGACTCTGGAAAGCCATGTATTCAGTGCAAGTAGCCGACTGAATGTGTTTATTCCCCTGTCAACTACTGGTATGGGACCACTGATGAATGACTTAATGTCTAATTTGTCCAGTGTATCTAATAGTTCAGTAAAATCCCTCTTTAAAAGTTCTGACTGTTCTTTTCGAATATCATTAAATCCTGCATGCACAATTACCTGTGGGATTTTTGGGTTTTCCAGTATAATTGTGGCTAGTTTCTGGTTGACATCACTAACCGTTACATCTGGGAAGCAGCATGTTTTGATCTTCTTACTGGTTATATCCTTTATGGCTGAATCTCCAACAATCAGAGTGTCTGGTTCATCCGCTTTCTGTGTGATGGGCCCTTGTTGTCTCTGTCTGCACCGTCTGTCCGGACGCGCCCCGGGGATTGAGGTGACGGACCCATGTGCAGCTCGCCTCCCTGACGACGTGTTCATGGTCCGTCTCTGTCCGCGACGTCTGTCCGGACGCATCTCGGGACTCGCGGCAGCTTGCCTGCCTGGCGACGTTTTCCGTCTCCGTTTCTCATCACGTTTCTGCGGGCTGTCGTCCGTGGACTCTCGTAGTGGCAGGAACCTGTTTTTCAGCGGCAGAGTTAGCTTCGGGGACGGGCTAATCCGGCTGGTACGTGCTACTTTAGCTTTAGGTAGCCCAGCATTTGGCGTCGAGTGAACTTGTTGATTCACTGTGGTTTTCCGTTTTGGCTTAGCGCCGACTTGGTGCCAGTAAGTGGCAGCTGGAACTGTCTCTTTCTTGTCCAGTTTCGGGAAGGATATAATGTAGCTTTCATCGTCATCATTTAGTTGTGTGTTTGTCGGAGCTAGCTCAGCTAACTCACCCATCGGCACTGTATCCTGGAGGACGTGTTCATGGTCCGTCTCTGTCGTTGACTCTTGCAGTATTTTTAGTCCTTTGTATTTTTCTAATGCTGCTATCCTCGTTTCAAATATATCCAGTGTCTGCAGCAGTTTGGTGCAGTCTGTGCATTTCCCAGTCTCAGTGCCTTCATGCACGTCAGGACCTTCAGAAGCGCCCAGCGCTTGCTTCATAACGAAATCCATGATTTTAGTTTTACTAAACGCAAATTGTTCACTAAATTGTTCACTAAACAAAACTCTGAGCTCACAAGGACTTGTATTCAAGTCCTTGTCCTTGTCCTTCACAAAAACTAAACAAAACTAAATAAAACACTAAACAAAACACACTAAAACGCTAAAACACTAAAACAAAACTCGGAGCTACAAGGAATTGCTACCTCTCAGTTCGGCGCATCAGTCTAATCTACCTACAAGATAAAATAGGTTAATTCCTCGCATTTCGTGGTGCAAGTGAAATTATCCATTAGAGTTGTTTACGTGGGTGAAAGTTCAGTAATATCCATCATACACTTGTTCGCATCGAACTATTAATTAGAACGAGGATCCAATTGCCAGATCCATGCGTTTTATTATGCAACTAATTTTACGACATCAGTACCATTATTACAATCTGCAAAAGGGCAGGAGGGTACATATTTTAGTCTTGACCCAGAAACAAATTTATACAATCATTCAAGCTATGGCAGGTTAACTCTGAGTTTCCCAGAAATATATCAATATTATATTTCCAATCAATAACGCGTGTTGGGTTGCCGCGATTTCTAATTCATCCTGATTTAATTTATTCTCTTCCTAACTTCCACCAATCGACACTAACGTAATGTAACCTAATGTGAATCGTGGCTGCAAAATTACTTTAAAATGTGTTCAAATGTTAACAAAAATTTGACATATAAAATGGAATCAAGTCTTGTGCAAATCATCCCGTGTGATTATGATGTATCCAAATATAAAGCAATGTTTTAAATAGAGGTGAAGACTGTAATGATGTGCACACTTGTTGAATCTTCATGAAATTAAAAATATGTTAATTTCAAGAATTGGGATTGCCATAGAGAAACGTCAACGTATGATTGTTTTAACATAACGTTGACAAGATAAATGCAAAATGCAATTGAAAATCCATTATTTAATCGCGCAAGAATGTTAAGCATCTTGCATCCTGTAAAACAAAACGCTCATTGCATTTATTGAACCACTTTGTACTTCTGATAATGTATGCCTGCGGAAAGAGGGGGCCCAATGCCGAGCAAACATAATAAAGTGATCAATACTTTTCATTCTTGTTACTGTAATTGCAAACGTTATGATTTAACCTAATCTTCCTTGAAATTGCTACTATTATGCTCATCAGGCGAGGCGATGTTGATAATTTGTGACAATTCTGAGTGACCCTTTTATTACGTGTAACGTTTACTAGATTTTTTTAATCATCACTTATTGTATTGGAGCCGAGACCTAAATTAAATGCATAAACTAATGAACTGAGAGATCGTGCTGGATGGACACATCCATAGCATTCGTCAAAGCGAATAGCATAGTTTAGCGAAGATATAATAGATATATAAAATATAAAATAAAACAAAGAGCTTATATCATCGCAAGCGTATAATTCTGTTTATCAGGATTGCTACGTTGTCTTGGTCTTCGCTTCAGTCAGAAAGCTAACCGACAGTGCTGTTAATGTTCTTCACTTCTGACCAAGGTATCACATATATATATATATATATATATCGAATACATATGTGTTTATATATATTATATAAAAAACATTTAAAAACACACAAACTGTTCCGCCGCAATGCTGATTACAGCAAGTTTAATACAAAAATCAATTCAAACCATTAAAATCAATTCAGCCATTAAAAGGAAAATTTTAAAAAACATTTAAAAACACACAAACTGTTCCCCCGCAACGCTGATTACACTGCGAGAGGCATAACTGGTTGGGTCGGGTTTACTGAAATGCGGATGTTACGCTCCGTAGTGTACTACACGTCAGTCCATTGGATTTTGCAGGAGTGGTCCATCTTGCTCCACTCTATGATCTTTGGTGGAAAAATTGCTCTGCAATCTGAAGTAGTGCAACAAAATGCAAAAGTGCAATAACCGAATAACCGAATGAGATAAAGTTAAGAGAAAGAGAATGTGGCAGCAATTTGGCGAAGGGGGTGTGAAAGAGGTGATTGTTTGGAGAGTCTGACAGCAGTGGGGAAAAAGCTTTCTTAAGTCTGGACGTCTGGGCTTTCAAGCTCCTATATCTTTTCCCTGAAAAGGGAATGGTTGTGGTGGCAGGCATCCTTCCAGCCTTCCTGATGCAATGCACAGTGAAGATGGACTGGATGGAATGAAGTGATGAACTTGTTATGGGCATATTCACCACTCTGCAGGATCAGATGGTCAAGAGCATAGCAGTGTCATAGCAGGCTGCGATGCTCCCGTCAGAATATATTCTATAGTTCATCTGTAGATGTTCAATATAATCCTCATAGACATGATAAATCGTCTTAGACACCTACGAAAATAAATATGTTGATGCACTTCTTGATCACTACATCAGTGCCAAGGGATCAAGTTAGGTTGGTGGTGATATGAATGCCTAGGGAAGGGGTGGTTTGGGTGGGAAGGAGTGAGTGAACCAAAGAGTTGCAGAGGGAGCAGTCGCTGTGGAAGGCAGAGTGGGGTGCGGATGAGAAGGAGTCTTTCAATTATGTATGATTAATGATGAGGAAGCACTTTAAAGTATAAATCAGAATCATAAACAACCTTCCGGAAATCAACATTTCCTTTGAGATATGGATGGCATCAACAAATACATCATTTCTAGACATCATTATGAAGGAGTGGCAGACCCCCTCTGCAAGAGACATCAGGAACTAAGGATTTTGTGATATTATCTTTTGTGATCACTCTTTGGTCATGCTTACCACATTATTAATGCTTACAGTGTACCATAACCTTTCTACAGGTTTATTGAATTAATGTCACAGAGCCTCTGAAGTAATTTCAACTCACCATCTGTGGATTGCTGACGAGTGCCACAACCATTAGGTTAATTGACTCTTGATGGACTGTATGATGTCTTATTCTTTCCATCTGAGTTACTTATTCCTAAGTGAGTAAAATGGTGAAGTCTAACTCCAAGGCCTGCCTTCATCAATTGTTAATAATTGACCAGTGATCCAAGTTCATGAAGAGACGAAGGGATAAATGAGTCACTGGAGAACTAATTCTTTCCACTTGGCTCCAGCTATACACCAACAAGCGCAGATCTTTGCAAGGTTTCCTGCTAGTTGTTCACCAAGCACATCGACACATTTTCAAGGTTTCAAGGTTTGTTTATTGTCTAATGTACCAATTAAAGTACTGTGAAATTCAGATTGCCATACAGTCATACCAATAAAGAGCAACAAGACACCCAAATACATTTGTAACATGAACTTCCACCACAGTGACTCTCCCACATTCCTCACTGTGATGTAAGGCAAAAAAAGTTCAATCATCTTCTTTACGTTGTTCTCCCACGGTTGGGGCACTCGAACCTTTTGTTGTCCGGAAGATATTGGCTCCCACAACAGGCGGTCAAGCCCTCCGCATCGTGGCGATCAAGCTCCCGCATCGGGGGTATCGTCGGTTTAAACCAGCATCTGCAGTTCCTTTTTACACACTGTACTGTTCTATGGTTTATATTCTAAATTATTGGCGCAACAAAGTTCCCTGCAGATCAGATAGTACCTCCCTTGTTTTTCTACTGGTTGGTGATATCCACCGCCATCATCATCTCCCTCCATTTTGCACGTGGCCTCACTGTGGCAATGGACCCGCCCCAGAACAGAAAGGTTGTTATGGGAATGGGAGCTTAAATGTTACCCTAGTCCCCTTCCAACTACATCTCTGGTCTTTGTCCACCATCTGCCAATCTGCCCCCCTCATCTGTATCCATCTACTTGCCTGAGTTTGCCCTGCCCCTCCTACTCTTCCAGCTTTATCCCCCTACTACGATCACATCCCAACCCAAAATATTGCCTTTCCATGTTCTCCAGAGATGCTGGTGATATAACCTGCTGAGTTATAGTATTCAAGCATGTTCTGGTTTTTTTTGCTCAAGATTCCAGCATCTGCAATTTCTTGTGTTTACATTTTTGCCCGTCATTTACATCTATCTATCTATACATCTCTATACCTATAAAAGTCTCATCTTGTGTGCGTGTGTGTGTGTCTCCATGTTTGTTTTGTATCATCCTCAAAACGCTACGTGCTAGCGCTTAAATTTTCCATGTTCTAACACATTTTTCCTGTCCACGCCATACTCAGGTTCACTTAAGATTTCATCCTATATTTCATGTTATCGACGATTCAGGTTTTAAAAAAACAGTTCTCGCACACAGTCACAGTTATCAGAACTGAACGAGGAGGAGGACTCAAATGCAGGCTCAGACACAGGGCAGATCAGTTTTCAGTTTAATCGGTCCAAGTCGGTACACAGGTAAGCAAAAAATGGAGGCAACAGTACAATCAAGGAGCAGGCAAAAACAGTGGTCGAAAAACAGGCAATGGTCGAGATAACAAGGTCAAAAGATTTCCAGAGCTGGCACGAGGTGATACAAAATAACATACACAACAAACTGGCAATGAGAACTAAAAGACAAAGAGCTTAAATACACAGACTAACAGGGGATAACGAGACACAGGTGAAACACATCAGGGCGGGGCCAACAATGACACGAGGGGAAACGACATGACAGGAAATGGGACCTGAAACGAGAGGAGATGTGAGACACCAAAATAAAACAAGAATGCAAACAATAATAATAAAAACAATAAGAAACAGAAACTAGATCAAACGCGAGACCTGACAACAGTGCCACAATGACGTTACAATGCGGCATTGCCAATGGTAACCACAGCTTCTCACAGAGAGCCTTTTTTCCAGGAGGTTTCTCTGATGATGTCACAATGCAACTCACAGTGCACCAATCACAATGGGCTGTCAAGTGGCCGAGTGCCACAATGACATCACAATGGGACGTTGCCAATGGTAACCACAGCATGAGGTTGCTGCCCCTGTACCAATATCTGAAGGGGCTGCTCCTCAATTCTGGTTGCATTTTAGTCCCACGATCCTTGTGTTTGGACACAAGGCAGGGAGTGGGGAGGGCTGATCGGAGAGGGGGATCTCCCTGTCGGTTTGCTCCAGGGCCTGGCATCGGCCGGTCGAAGGTCACACCAGAGTTGGCTGCCTGCCCCTCTTCCGGGCCTACATCCGTACTCGTGTGTACCTGCAGAGGGGACACGGGAGGCCTTCCGTCAACGCTGGTCGCCAGGGGGCGAGGAGAATGCTGCGCGCTGCCATCGAGGGAGAGAGGGAGAGGGAGAGAGACAGAGAGAGAGTGCCTGCAACATCCCTACACGTCAAGTCCACGCTGAACGCCCCCGCCCCCCACAACCCCCCTGGGCTCTCCTGACCACGCCCCCCCACCCCTGCCCCCTGCCCCCTCAACATGGGGACCATCAATTCCATAATTTTCCTTGTTGGGGGCGGGGGGGGGGGGGGGGGGGGGGGTGGGGGGGGGGGGGTGATTGGCTCCGGGGGGGGGGGGGGCGCCTGTCTCCGGGGTGAGCGCCAACGAGTGAGAGAGAGAGGGAGAGAGAGACAGAGAGAGAGAGAGAGAATGCCCACAACATGTTGAGTCCACGCTGCCCATCTCCCCTACCCCCATCCCCCCACACCCCCCCCCTTGGCCCTCCTAACCCGCCCACCCACACCCCCACCCTCCCCCTCCCAACGAGGGGACCATTGATTGCCTGAATAAACTCCATGATTTTCCTTGTGGGGTGTGATGGGGTGATTGGCTCCGGGGGGCGTCTGTCTCCGGGGTGAGCGCCAATGAGGGAGAGAGGGGTGACGGGACTATTAGTTACTTGGTCTAGTACATAAACTAGTTTTAGTTATGTACTAGACCAAGTGGGACCCGTTGGGCCCTGCGTTGGGTGATGGGGCCCAACGGGTTCCACTTGGTCTAATACATAACTAAAACTCCGATCTTGTGCTCTCCCGGTTTGCGTGGTTTTTCTATTTGCTCAAAAACGGTACACGATAGCGCTACGATTTTTCGCCACCTTTCTCAACATTATTCAACATTCTCTTCTACTGCAAGTGCAACGTTTTGTTCCGATCGATGGTTTATTAATGTTTAAAAATCTTAAAAAACGCACATGCACAAATTGGTCTCTTCTCCTGTCAGTTAGCACCACGCAGAATGGTCTCCTCTCCTGTCAGTCACTGCCAAGGCCAGGACAATGATGCCTCTTCCTGCATCGCGGCTTCTCCCGCTTCACTCACAAACTCCTCTAACCCCTCCTCACAGTAACATCTACCGTCTCCCCCACCACCAGCGGCGGCCACGGGGGGGGGGTGGGGCGTTCAGTGGAGGTCCTCTGGTCAGGTCTCTCGCTCTCTCCCTCCCGTCTACCCGTCCCCCCGGGTGAATGGTTGCGACCGTCCGTCTCCTCCGCCGCCGCCGCTGCGGTAACTCACCCTCACGGCACTCTTGGAGGAGATCGCCTCCACCAACTCGTTGAAACTCGTGGTGCCCATTGTGACGAACACTGACTCCATCCCCCCCCACGGCATGGCCCGGCCCAGCGGCGACAGCGAGCAGGCAGGCAGGTAGGTGGGTGGTTTTGTAGGTAGGGCGGGGATGGGCCGAGCGGCAGCAGTGGGCAGTCGGGCAGGACGGGGACGGGCCGAGTGGCGGCTGAGCTGGATTGGGCAGAGGGAGGGAGGGGGAGTCGGTTTGCAGTGTAGCCGAGCAGTTTGAGCAATTTGAATACATACACTTTTTGCATACAGCTCAGCGAGACTATCCCCATACCTAAGCACAATCCCCGCTTAGTACAGAATGCATAGAACAGCCCACTGAGTCCATGTGCAAGAAGGCCATTTTGGCTGCAGCTGGCCACAAAGAGCCGTGGTAGCCGTCGCCTCCATCTGGTCATCCCGCAAACCGATGTCCCTATCCACACCTGACCCACTTTAGTCCTTGTTCCCTGCGGGGGGGGGGCACTTCCCACAGCTGACCTCAAGGGTACAGAAGGTAAGACCCCCCGGTTCTTCTTGCCAGGCCATTTGTTCAGCATCTGCCGCCGTCACCGTCTCCCTCCACCTCATCTCCGATTCCCTGTCCACGGGCCGAGCTGGGACCAGACTCGGCAGTCTTCCCTTTCCGGTTGAGTTCTTGGTTTGGAGTCTGAAGAAGGGTCCTGACCTGAAACATCATCTGTCCATGTTATCCAGGGATACTGCCTGACCCGCTGAGTTATTCCAGCATCTTGTATCTTTTTTTTTGGCCATGCTCTCCTCTCGCTATTCCATTAGAACGAGGGAACAGGAGCCTGAGAACCATGAGATGCAGTTTCCAGTTTCAAGAACAACTTCTTCAAATCTAATTCTGGAATAATTCTGCATAATCCTACAGCAGCAGTGAACTATTATGGACTTTGCACTACTATAGTTGCTCTAACATACTTTGGTTCTTACACTATCATAGTCCAGTTTACTTTGAATTACTGATAATGTTTTAAAATTGTCATTGTTGTGTCTAATGTGCCTGTTAAACTGCAGCAAATAAGAATTGTTCCAGTTCATATCTGATGCTGGTGGTAGCGACAGACAGAGGAAGAGAACAGTGCTGGTGAATGGCCTTCAGCCAGTTTACCTCCTGCGCGCTCAAAGATATTCTGAGGGTACAAAGGATTTAAAGGGATCTGGGCTAAATATGGGCAGATTGGACGCATAGATTAGGCATCTTAGTTGCCATGGCCCAAAGGGCCTGTTTCTGTACTTAATGATTCCATGACTCCATATGGTTGAAAGCTGTCCAGACATTTGAAAGTATGATGAAAATGGATTAAATGACATGAATAATGTTTGTCAATAAAGCTCTGTCATTCCATTTCCAGCAGGATTGCTGTGCCATCTCATTTCTACCATTTTGTCTGTATTTGGCCTCATCAGGTTCCATCAGCTGCTCAACATTACATTTTCCATCCTCTACACTCATTTTCCACATTTCCTTCTCCCGACCACCCATCCAGCTACCTAACTACTGGGAATGAGAGCTCACTTACTCTGTGAAATGGCAAATATGATCAAGGCACAAAACCAGTGTGAAAGTCATCTTATTTTGTCATTGTTAACATGATGGGATTTGAGAACTAATCTCCCATCATTAGTAACTTGCAGACACGATGCATGTTTCTATTTTTATCTCAGTTTACTGATATTTTGCTCTTTTTGTTTACATATCTTCAGCATCGCTAAGAGTGAAATAATAAGCGCTGGCAAGAATTTATGAAAATAATAGAGCATACAAATTAATTGAGTTTTAGTGATCTTATGATCATCTATGATCAGGAGGAGGAGCCATCTTGGTGAACGGCTGCTAGCAGCAGCCGTCCGTCTTAAATTCGTTTTTTTTTTAGTTTTTAGTGAGTCCTGTTTTTTTGTTTGTAGGGGATATGGTCTTTTAATGTGGGGGGGTAGGTGTTACTTTATTTATAGGTCCCTACCTGGTCGGTGTGGCAGCCTTTTTTCCGGGCTGCCCGTCGACCCGTCGTCGTGGCCTACCAGCGGGCTTGGAGCGCCGTTTCTTGGCGGGAACCACCCAGCACCTCGGCCTGCGTGGCGGCACTGCATTGGAGCGCTGGAGCGCTGGAGCGCTGGAGCGCTGGAGCGCTGGAGCGCTGGAGCGCTGGAGCGCTGGAGCGGAGCGGAGCGGGCGATGCCTTGCCTGGGTCGCCGCGCTGGAGCTCTGGCGAGCTGGACCGCCGTAAGCAACATCTCCGGGCTGCGGGTTTGCGGAGCGGAGAGGCGGCGTGCGGAGAGACGGCGTGCGTAGAGGCGGCAAGGCGGCAGTGAGGAGAGCGGGCGCCGACTTTTTCATCTGGAGCCTAGGAGCGCCAAACCGGCGCGGCCTTGTCGGCTTCGGCAGCCGCGGGCTCCAACCAAGAAGCGGCCGTTCCAGGTGGCCCAGCCGCCGAAAGGACTCTCCCGACGCCGGGGCAAGACCACCCGGTGAGAACGGCCAGGGACATCGGGCCTCCGTAGAGGCAACTGCGGTGGCCCCAATAGGCCTGACTTTGGGGTGAACATGGGGTGGGGACTGGACATTGTGCCTTCCTCCACAGTGCTATCCACTGTGGGGGAATGATTTTTTTTGTCTAACTGTAGTCTTGTAGGTCTGTGTCCAAGATGGCTGCCGTGAAGAGAGAGTGGACGCTGGCACGATTTGGTTGCTGCTGCTCTCTCTTCATACTGTGTTTTTGATTTTCTGTTTTTGGATTGAATTCTGTTTTTAATTTGTGTCATTGTGATGTCTTTAATTACTTGTTTTACTCCGATTATATGTTTTTATTCCGATTACTATGTAAGGTGTCCTTGAGATTTTGTATGAAAGGCGCCCATTAAATAAAATTTATTATTATTATCTAATTGTATGTTTATTTGCTCTGTTGTGGTCCGATATAAAGCAGAGCCAAATGGAGGAATGCTAACCATAGCTTATAAATCAGTACAAATATTATTTAGACTGATAGGATCAAGGAAGGATTGTAAAATGTCCTCACTTATTCCCAACAGACTAATTTTTCTCCAACACAAACACATTAGAGGAAGTTTAATGAAATTTAATGCAGATAAATGAGAATTGTGGCAATTTGGGAAGTCCAACCAGGGCAGGATCTTCACTGGTTGGGTTCTGGGGTGAGTTGTAGAGCAGAGCGAACTAGGAGTGCAGGTAGTTCCTTGAAAGTGGCGTAACAGGTAGATAAAGTGGTCAAGAAGGCTTTTGGCACACTGGCCTTCATCAGTTAGGGGTTTGAGTATAGAAGTTGGGATGTTATGTTACAGCTGTACAAGGCACTGGTGAGACCACAGTTGGAGTATTGTGTCCAGTTTTGGTCACCTTGTTATAGGAAAGATGTCAAGCCGGAAAGAATGCAGTGAAGATTTATGAGGATGTTGCCAGGACTTGGGGGTCTGAGGTTGGGCAGGCGAGGACTGTATTCCTAGGAGCATAGGAGGATGAAACATGATCTAATAGAGGTGCATAAGATCATGAGGGGAATAGATAGGATAGATGCTTTTACCCAGAGTTGGGTAATCACAAACCAGAGGACAGATTTAAGGTGAGATTTAATAGGAGGGGCAACTTTTTCACACGTAGTCATATGGAATGAGCTGCCAGAGGAGGTAGTTGAGTTAGAAACTATAACGACATTTAAAAGACATTTGGACAGGTACATGGATAGGAAAGGGTTAGAGAGATAGGAAGATGGGACTAGTGTTGGAGGTAAAGGGTCTGCATCATCCCTTAACTCTATCAAGGAAACACAACAGTCCTTTCAGGTGAGACAGAGGTTCGCTTGCACCTCCTCCAACCTCATCTACTGTATCATAGTTCTCGGTGTGGACCCCTATATTTCGTCGTGACCAAGCACAGATTGGGTCATCGTTTTGCTGAACACCCACACTCAGTCCGCCTTGGCCTACGTAATCTCCCAGTTTCCAAAAACTTTAACTCCCCATCTCATTCCCATACTGACCTTGCTATCCTGGGCCTCCTCCACTGTCAGAGTGAGGCCACACGCAAACTGGAGAAACAGTACCTCATATTTCATTGTATAAGAAAGAACTGTAGATGCTGGAAAAATCGAAGGTAGACAAAAATGCTGGAGAAACTCAGTGGGTGAGGCAGCATCTATGGAGCAAAGGAATAGGTGACATTTCAGGTCGAGACCCTTCTTCAGATTCTCAGTGTGAAGAAGGATTTCGACCTGAAACTTTACCTATTCCTTTTCTCCGGAGATGCTGCCTGGCTCGCTGAGTTACTCCAGCATTTTGTGTCAGTCTGCATGGGCAAACTTGGCCGAGGGGCCTATTTCTGTGCTCTATGACTCTATGACTTTAACTGCAATTGCTTCATCTCAGGGATAGTTTGGATGGTGAGCAGAAATGAAATTAAAGGGCAGTGTGGCATCTCCGATAGTTGCATGGGAAAGTTCCTTGATAAGTTGAGTGTTTGACTGAGATGGAAGAGCAGCCCTGGGAGTCACAAAGGGAACTAAACTATGTTATGCTGAAAAGGATGAGAATGATGTGTCCGATGATGGAACCTCATTTAATTAGACAGAAATTGCTAAGGATGATTTGTTGAATGCAGAGGCTTGTGGTTTAGCAGGTGAGAATCAGGGGGACTATCCCTCCAGCAGTAGGTGAGCGGATAGGAGCAGATGTGTGTGTGTGAGGTGCTTTACAAATCAGGAAAAATGAGTAAAACTTAGAGATTGGAAATACCGGGACAATATGGGTAGAGTTCAAATAAAAGAAAAAGATGCAATCACTCCAATGGGATTATACTACAAACCCCACAAAAACTAATGGGAGATAGAGGAACAGATTATGTGGACAGATTATGGAAAGATGCAAAAGCAGCAGGGTTGTCATAGTGGACGGCTTTAATTTCCTCAATATTGACTGGGACTTGCGTGGTGCAAAAGGATCAGACAGGGCAACATTTATTCAGTGTATCCAAGAGGGTTTCCTGAGACAGTATGTGGATAGACCAACTCAAGGATTATAGAAACATAGAAACATAGAAAATAGGTGCAGGAGGCGGCCATTCGGCCCTTCGAGCCATCACCGCCATTCATTGTGATCATGGCTGATCGCCCCTATCAATAACCCGTGCCTGCCTTCTCCCCATATCCCTTGAATCCACTAGCCCCTAGAGCTCTATTTAACTCTCTCTTAAATCCATCCAGTGATTAGGCCTCCACTGCCCTCTGTGGCAGGGAATTCCATAAATTCACAACTCTCTGGGTGAAAAAGATTTTTCTCACCTCAGTCTTAAATGACCTCCCCTTTATTCTAAGACCGTGGCCCCTGGTTCTGGACTCACCCAACATTGGGAACATTTTCCCTGCATCTAGCTTGTCCAGTCCTTTTATTATTTTATATGTTTCTATAAGATACCCCCTCATCCTTCTAAACTCCAGTGAATACAAGCCCAGTCTTTTCAATCTTTCCTCATATGACAGTCCCGCCATCCCAGAGATCAATCTCGTGAACCTACGCTGCACTGCCTCAATCACAAGGATGTCCTTCCTCAAATTAGGAGACCAAAACTGTACACAATACTCCAGATGTGGTCTCACCAGAGCCCTATAAAACTGCAGATGAACCTCTTTACTCCTATGCTGAAATGCTCTTGTTATGAAGGCCAACATTCCATTAGCTTTCTTCACTGCCTGCTGTACCTGTAAGCCAACTTTCAGTGTCCGGTGTACAAGGACACCCAGGTCTCGCTGTACCTCCCCCTTACCTAACCTAACCCCATTGAGATAATAATCTGCCCCCTTGTTTTTGCAGCCAAAGTGGATAACCTCACATTTATCTATATTATACTGCATCTGCCACGCATCTGCCCACTCACTCAACCTGTCCAGGTCACCCTGCAACCTCATAACATCCTCTTCACAGTTCACACTGCCACCCAGTTTTGTGTCATCATCAAACTTGCTGGTGTTGCTCCTAATTCCCTCTTCCAAATCATTAATATATATGGTAAACAGTTGCGGCCCCAACACCGAGCCTTGCGGCACTCCACTCGCCACTGCCTGCCATTCTGAAAAGGATTGACCATACTGGACCTTGTACTAGGAAACAAAACTGTTTAGGTGACTGGTATTTCAGCAGAAGAGTATTTTGGGAACAGTGATCACAAATCCATACATTTTACGAGTCATTAAAAAGTCTGGACCTTGGTGGAAGGTAGTAAATTAGGGTAAAACAGATTACAGCATCTGCTTTCTAATATAGTAGCTAGAGAGAGTAAATTGGGAGCAATTGTTAGGTAAGGTAAGGGAACCTTAGATTACTAAAGAGATTGTAAATTTTGTTATTGAGATAGGTCCGTTGAGGAATATAAAGAAGACAGGAAAGAACTCGTGGGCAATTAGAAGGCCCAGAAGGTTCCATGAAATTTTATTGAGTCAGATTAAAGAAAATCCCAAGGGTTTATACAAGTACATTAAATACAAGAGTAGCCAGGGAGAAGGTATGGCTGCTCAAGGGTAAAGGAGAGATTTTTGCTTGGGTTCAGAGGGTGTAGGTGAGTTGCTGAGCAAGTATTTTGTATCTATATATGCTAGGGTAATTTGAGATCAAGCAGGGGGTAGTGTTGAGGCTCTTGAACAGCATTAACTAGGCCTGATGGCATCTATCCCAGTTTATTGAGAGAGGCAAGAGAGGAGATTGCAGGGCCCTTGATAAAGATCTTTGTATATTCTCCAGCCACAGGCAAGGTCCCAGAGGACTACAGAGTAATAATAATAATATAATAATAAATTTTATTTAATGGGCGCCTTTCAGACATCTCAAGGACACCTTACATAGTAATCGGAATAAAAACATATAATCGGAATAGAACAGGTAAAAAAGACATCACAGAGACACAAATTAAAAACAGAATTCAATCCAAAAACAGAAAATCATAAACACAGTGTGAAGAGAGAGCAGCGGCAGCCAAAGCGCGCCAGCGTCCACTCTCTCTTCACGGCAGCCATCTTGGACACAGACCTACAGGACTACAATTAGACAAAAAAAAAGAGTAGATAATGTTCTTTGTTTATGAAGGGTAGTGGTGATAATCCAAGAAATTAAAGGCTGATAAGCCTTACGTCAGTGGTATGGAAGTTATTGGATAGAACACTGGAATAAGTTTTACTTGCATTTGGAAGGGATCGGGCTTATTAATGACAGTTAGCATGGCTATGGATTTGATTGAGCTTTTTGCAGAGGATACTGAGTTCAATGTGCATTTGGCCCATATTCCTCTCTGGCAGGTGATTTAATTGCTTGTCTAGATACTCCTTAAATACTGTCAGTGATTCTTCTTCCACCGCTTTCTTTGCAGTGCGTTCCTGGAAAATTGCTCCTCTTGGATCCCCTCTATATCTTTTACCCTAACTCTAGGTCCTCTATTTCCTGCTGTCTACCCTTTCTATACCCCTAATAATTTGTACCACAGTTAAGTCCCCCCTTAACCTCCTCTGCTCCAGGGAAAACAGATTAGTCTCTTCTCACAATTCCATTCCAAGCAACATCCAGGTGAATCTTCTCTATACTCTGTCCAGTGTCATTACATTTTTCCTGCAGTTTGATGACCAGAACTGCATGCAGTGCACCAGCAGAGGTCCGACCATCGCCTTATAAAGCTGAAGCATAACCTCCCTGCTCTGGCGTTCAGTATCCTGACAGATGAAGATGATTATCCCATCTTCCTTCTTAACCATGTTGCCACCTTCAAGAACATCAAGGTCTCTCTGTTCCTCAATACTCCCTGGGACATTTCCATTCATGGTATTGTATATGTCCTAGCCTCATTTGTATTCACAAAATGTATCACCTCACAATTATCAGGATGAAACTACATCTGCTGTTTCACAGTCCATTTCATGATCACGCTGTGGCCTAGGATAACAGGTTAATCTTGCTTTTTTATTCTGTTGTTACAGTTTATTCAGCTGCAATAGCTGTGCTTCAATTTGAGTTAGCATCAGAAAGTTGTGGGATCATTCAATTCCACAGCCTTGAGTATAAAGGCCTAGTTCATTGGTGGGGAACCTTTTCATGTTGGAATGCTGCATTAAGTACGCTGTAATCCAATAAGGCGGCATCCAAGAAGCTTCAATTAGATATACTTCAAAATGTACATGATTTTGTAAAAATCTAACTACTATGTACTAACTTCAAGAAAATTAATTTTTTTTGTTAATTCTAGTTAACTAACCTTTTAATGACTTTGTTGTGACAGCTTTTTGTGGGAAAGCATTTGAATATTTGGTTGCAACATGGAGGTATGCAGATGGGAATCCGTCATTTGTGACCTTAAGGGTGTCTTGATTTGGGTTAGGTAGGAAAATGTAGATTTGCAGCAATAAGTGGTTGAAAAGCAAGAAAGCATTTTTCGTGCGTGTTGCCGAGGACGTGGGTATTCTATTGCATTTTTCCTAGATCTTTCTTAGCGTCAAATAAGGACCTTAAAATGTCATCTTCTGAGAGCTCAATTAATTCCATCTGTAGTTCTTTAGGTGCCTTGGAGACATCAACTAGGTGAGGTTGAAATGCTAATTTGAGTGTGATGCATGATTCTCAAAGTCAGTGAACCTTTCATTGTATTCTTTAATTAATAAGTCTATAACAGCTGCGTATTCTTCACATGATTCGCTTGAATCCTCCTGCTCATCAATGACCTTTGCTAATTGGGGAAAATGTTCATCTGAAATTTCATTTTGAAGAAGAAGAGTTTTGAAAAAAGATAGCTTTTTTCGAAATGCTTGCATTTATTGCCACATATCATAAATAGTTTTACCTTGCAAAGAAACATTCGTCATTTTGCTTTGACATGATATCGCACAGAAATGCAGTATTTCTATAGAAATCTTCTTTCAATAATTCAAATTGCTGATTCGGTTTTTCATGAAATTTAACTATCTGTTCTCACAAAGATAAAAATGTTGCTAACACCTATACCTGCGATAGCCAACGCACTTTACAATGTTATGGCAAATCCACACTGAATGCCTCATCGTCCAACTTTAACATATTACGAAACTGACGATGCCGTGTTGCATTTGCACCAAAGTGCAAAAAAAAAGAAAAAAGTGAGATCTACAATAATTATAGGCAGCATGGAGTAAATGAGGTGCTTGAGGAGTATAAAGAATGTAAAAAGAATCTTAAGAAAGAAATTAGAAAAGCAAAAAGAAGATATAAGGTTGCTTTGGCAAGTAAGGTGAAGGTAAATCCAAAGGGTTTCTACAGCTATATTAATAGCAAAAGGATAACGAGGGATAAAATTGATCCTTTAGAGAGTCAGAGTGGACAGCTATCTGCAGAGCCAAAAGAGATGGGGGAGATATTGAACAATTTATTTTCTTCGGTATTCACCAAGGAGAAGGATATTGAATTATGTGAGGTAAGGGAAACAAGTAGAGTAGCTATGGAAACTGTGAGGATCAAAGAAGAGGAAGTACTGACACTTTTGAAAAATATAAAAGTGGATAAGTCTCCAGGTCCTGACAGGATATTCCCTAGGACATTGAGGGAAGTTAGTGTAGAAATAGCAGGGGCTATGACAGAAATATTTCAGATGTCATTAGAAACGGGAATGGTGCCGGAGGATTGACGTACTGCACATGTTGTTCCTTTGTTTAAAAAGGGTTCTAAGATTCAACCTAGCAATTATAGACCTGTTAGTTTGATGTCAGTGGTGGGCAAATTAATGGAAAGGATACTTAGAGATAATATATAATCATCTGGATAAACAGGGTCTGATTAGGAACAGTCAACATGGATTTGTGCCTGGAAGGTCATGTTTGACTAATCTTCTTGAATTTTTTGAAGAGGTTACTAGGGAAATTGATGAGGGTAAAGCAGTGGATGTTGTCTATATGGACTTCAGTAAGGCCTTTGACAAGGTTCCACATGGAAGGTTGGTTAAGAAGGTTCAATTGTTGGGTATTAATAGTGGAGTAGCAAGATGGATTCAACAGTGGCTGAATGGGAGATACCAGAGAGTAATGGTGGATAACTGTTTGTCAGGTTGGAGGCCGGTGACTAGTGGGGTGCCTTAAGGATCTGTGTTGGGTCCACTGTAGATTTTCAAAGTCTACAGAGAGATTTAGGCCATTTGTAAGAGTCGGCTGAAAGATGGCAGATGGAGTTTATTGCTGATAAGTGTGAGGTGCTACATCTTGGCAGGACAAATCAAAATAGGACGGACATGGTAAATGGTAGCGAATTGAGGAATGCAGTTGACCAGAGGGATCTAGGAATAACTGTGCATAGTTCCCTGAAGGTGGAATCTCATGTAGATAGGGTGCTACAGAAAGCTTTTGGTGTGCTGGCCTTTATAAATCAGATCATTGAGTATAGAAGTTGGGATGTAATGTTAAAATTGTACAAGGCATTGGTGAGGCCAATTCTGGAGTATGGTGTACAATTTTGGTCGCCAAATTGTCAAAGATGTCAACTAATTAGAGAGCGTACAGAGGAGATTTACTAGAATGTTGCCTGGGTTTCAGCACCTAAGTTACAGAGAAAGGTTGAACAAGATAGGTCTTTATTCTTTGGAGCTCAAAAGTTTAAGGGGGGACTTGATAGAGGTTCTTGGTTCTTGGTTTCTTGGTCCTCCAAAATATTCCAAATGGAATTTAAACTGGAGGTCTTTAAAATTATGAGAGGGATAGACAGAATTGATGTGGATAAGCTTTTTCCATTGAGAGTAGGGAAGCTTCAAACAAGAGGACATGGTTTGAGAATTAAGGGACAAATGTTTAGGGGTAACATGAGGGGGAACTTCTTTACTCAGAGAGTAGTAGCTGTGTGGAATGAGCTTCCAGTGGAAGTGGTGGAGGCAGGTTCGATTTTATCATTTAAAAATAAATTGGATAGGTATATGGACGGGAAAGGAATGGAGGGTTATGGTCTGAGTGTAAGTAGATGGGACTAGGTGAGAATAAGTGTTCGGCATGGACTAGAAGGGCCAAGATGGCCTGTTTCAGTGCTGTAATTGTTATATGGTTATATGGTTATATATGGTCACTTAGAATAGTAGATTTAGCACAGAGATTTTGCTGATGCAAGATACAATGAACAGAAATTAGCACATCTGGATCTGATAATACCTTTTTTATCTGTGCAATAAACCCTTCACGCTTTCCTGTCATGGAAGGTGCATCGTCTGTGCATACACTCACTAAATTAACAAAATCCAGTCCAACTTTGGTTTATGATCCCATTGTTCAGCCCTCTTGTCATTTCATACATCACAACTAAATCTCCACTTGATCTCCTCTGTTGACAAGAAAAGACCCCTAGTTTATCAAAGCTACAATTTTCAGCCAAGAAAACTTGGTCATAAATCTCCAGAGCACTTAGATTTGTCTGGCAATGTGACCAGAGGTGAACAAGCTGTGGTCCATCTAGCATTGTATGAGCAAAACCTCCCTCAATATATATTCCTTGCCAAATGAAGGAAAGCATTCCAAATGTTGTTTCAACCAGCTTACCAATGCCCTCTTTAAGGATCTAATAATATAAAGAAATTTGCACATTGACCTGCAAAGGCAGGCAGTATTGCTGGCAATATTAGTCCCTCACTGATGAACCCAATGCATTCTATGCCTGCTTTTAACAGAAGCCTCGGGTGCGCATACACCAACATTTTCTTCAACCTCATCCTTTCAGGTGAGGCAGTTCACTTGCACCTCCTTCACCCTTATCTACTGTATCCGCTGTTCCAGGCGTGGACTCTTATATATCCATGAGACCAAGTGTAGACTTGGTGATCGTTTCGCTGAACACCTCTGCTCAGTCCGCCTAGGCCTACCTGATCTCCTGGTTGCTAAATGATTTAACTCCCCCTCCCATTGCCATACTGAGCTTTCTGTCCTGGGCCTCCAGATTGAGGCCCAACGCAAGTTGGAGGAACTTCCCATTCGGAACTTCCTCTTCTAAAGTCAGTTCCTTGGTTTCACTGATATTGACAGTAAGCTTGTTGTTCTGGCACAATTTAATCAGACGATCAATCGCCCTCCTATACTCATCATTACCCGTAACTTGTCCAACAACCATGGTGCCATCGACAAATTTAAAGTTGGAGTTGTAATTGTGTCTGGCGACATAGTCATGGGTATAGAGTGAGTAGAACAGGGAGTTGAGCACACAGCTTTGAGGTGTTCCTGTGCTGATGGTTATCAAGGAGAAAGTGTTGCTGCCAATTTGTACTGATTACAGTATGTTCTGTTGATGAGGATGTTGAGGATCTAGTTACAATGTTCAGAGACCCAGTTCCCTGAACTTAGTAACAAGTTTGGAGGGGACAATGGTGTTGAATGCTGAGTCTATGAACACCAGCCTGATGCATGTGATTTTATTGTCCAAGTGGTTCAGTAGAGAGTGGCGAGCCAGTGAGATTGCATTCCCCGTTGATCTAATGTGGCGGCTGGCAAATTGTAGTGGATCCAGGTTCTTGCCAAAGTAGGAGTTAATATCCAACATAACCAACCTTTCAAAGCACAGTAAGTGACACCTTCTCCACAATAATTCACAACACTGGTGCCTAACAAAGATACATTCTCCGTTCCCTACTACATTCCCTATACACTCATAACTGTGCGGCCAAATTTCGCTCTAACTCCATCCACAAATTTGCAGATGATACCACTGTGGGGGGGCTAGATCATTAACAATTATGAGAATGAGTACAGGAAGGAGATAGAGAACTTAGAATCATGCTGCCAGGAGTTCAGTTCAGTTTTAGTTTATTGTCACATACACCGAGATACAGTGAAAAGCTTTTGTTGTGTGCTAATCAGACAGTGGAAAGTCAATACATTATTACAATTGAGACATTCGCAGTATACAGTCTTCTTCTTGCGTATGGCGTGCACAGCCTAAAGTTGTAGGTCAACTTGTTCTATTTGATCTATTTGTTTGTGCACATTGGGTTGATTGCATTAGTCGAAACAGGGTGGACCACATGAAGGTTGTAATCGACCACCCCGCAGTATATAGTTAAAAGTGTGGAGTGATTGTAATGCGTGATTACAGATACACTTCTGTGACTAGCACACAAACAGTCGCCGGGTTGGGCGCCATCTTGGAGCTTGTCCACTAACCTCTCCCTTAATGTCAGCCAGATGAAGGAGCTAGTTATTGAATTCAGGAAGCAAGGTGGAGTACATTCCCCATCAGCATCAATAATGCCAAAGTGGAAATGGTTGAGAGCTTCATGTTCCTTCACTTAATTTTACCAATGAGCAACATCCATGAAGGCACACCAACACCTACAAGAGACTAAGAAACTTCAGCAGTTCCTCAATGTCTGGTCTGAATGATGGACTGAGCTACATCTAGAATTCTCTGGAAAGTATTAGAGGCACCATATAAACATGTCCATAGAGGCACCATAGAAAGCATACTTAGGTTGCATCACAGCACAGTTTTGGAACAGCCCTGCTCAAGACAATAAATTGCAGAGAATTCCAGATGTAGCTCAGTCCATCACTCAGACCAGATTTCCCATCATTGATTCTATCTACATTTCATGCTGCTTCAAAAGGCAGCCTGTATTCAAAAACTTGAACACCCTGGTCATTTCTCCTTCTCCTAATCCCATCCGGCAGAAGATACAAAAGTTTGAAAGCACACACAACCAGTCTCAGGACAGCTTCTACCCCTCTGTTATCAGAGTTATTAGCTCGGGTACTGTCTGTGTCACCTCTTTCACATTGTGAACACTGGACTTTGTCTAGGGAACTGATGCGTCACAATGCTGAGGACTATATTCTTTACTATGTATCTTCCCCTTGCCCTATCTATTGGACTTGAGTTGACTTGATTGTACTTATCTATCTGATCCGTTTGGATAGCATGCAAAATAAAGCTTTATATTTTACCTTGATACACGTGTCAATAATAAACCTAATCCGTAATCTTGACACTGCTTACTGCATCTCCAACAAATTCACGTAGGTGAGGTACTGTCTTTTGAATAGGACATTAACCTTAGGACTATTCTCCCAATGGGAGGTAAACAAAAAGTTCAGAGAAGTTCTCCTTGGAATTTTGTTTAATTTATATCATCAATGAACATTTTTTTCAACCTTTTTTAATTTTTTTAGTATGTTTTAAAGTCTGTATTTAATGTTTCTTTGTGTGTTTTATGTGGGGGTGGTGTGGGGGGGTAAGGGGGAAACCGCTTCGGTCGCCTCCTCCACGGAGAGGCGAGTTTTTCCAGGTCGCCTCCCCCGTGGCCTAACTTCAAGGATCGACGCGGCCTTTCCCGGAAACGCGCCCGGGGCTTCAGCGGCGGGCGCAGCGTGGACTCTCGGCGTGGAGCGGGTGAGCCCTCGCTGGAGGGGAGCGCTCCGTTTCGCTGGCCCGGGGCAGCCGGCAGCCTGAAGTCGCGGCCTGAAGTCGCGGTCTGCAGAGCTCCAGCTGGTGCGGCGTCTACAGCCCGGGATCTCACGTTGGGGACCCGGGGGAAGAAGAAGCCATCACTGCCGGCCCGCGGCCGAGTTCCACCGCGGGTCCGGCATGGACTTACCATCACCCCTGGAGGGGAGCTTCGACCGCCGGCCCTGCAGTCTACGTTGCTTCTGGCTGCGGCGGGGACTTTAAATCTTGACCGCCGGCCTGCGGCCTACAACAACTTAAAGCCGCGGTCTCCGGTGAGGAAGAGCCGATCCTGGACTGACTCTGGACTCTGGTCCTGACCACGGGGGGGGGAAATGGAGGAGGACTGGCCAAATTTTGTGCCTTCCACCACAGTGATGAATGCTGTGGTGGATGTTTGTGTTACAGTTTTATTGTGGTTGTGTGTTCTTTATTATTGTATCGCTGCAGACAACCCAAATTTCCACCAGCCTGGCTGTGTGGCAATAAATTATATCTAATCTAATCTAATCTAACATTATCATTATTCACACCTCACACCTTCACACCTCACGGTCCTGTCCTGCTTCCAATAGTTCTTATTTGCATAATTTTTCATGGCTGCATAATGCTTTGGGTAATCATAGATTTGTGAATGGAAAGTCTGTAAATTCAACATTCCCCACGGAAGAGGGCAGCTGGTGGATCTGCTGCCTCACAGCACCAGAGACCTGGGTTCAATCCTGACCTCGGGTGACATTTGTGTGGAGTTTGCATGTTCAGTATTGATGTGGATAGAGAACTGGCTGGCAGACAGGAAGCAAAGAGTAGGAGTAAACGGGCCCTTTTCACAATGGCAGGCAGTGACTAGTGGGGTACCGCAAGGCTCAATGCTGGGACCCCAGATATTTGCAATATATATTAACGATTTGTACGAGGGAATTGAATGCAACATCTCCAAGTTTGCGGATGACACGAAGCTGGGGGGCAGTGTTAGCTGTGAGGAGGATGCTAGGAGGCTGCAAGGTGACATGAGGGGGAACATGAGGGGGAACTTCTTTACTCAGAGAGTGGTAGCGGTGTGGAATGAGCTTCCAGTGGAAGTGGTGGCGGCAGGTTTGTTGGTATCATTTAAAAATAAATTGGATAGGCATATGGATGAGAAGGGAATGGAGGGTTATGGTATGAGTGCAGGCAGGTGGGACTAAGGGAAAAAAGTTGTTCGGCACGGACTTGTAGGGCCGAGATGGCCTGTTTCCGTGCTGTAATTGTTATATGGTTATATGGTTATAAGGTGACTTGGATAGGCTGGATGAGTGGGCAAATGCATGGCAGATGCAGTATAATGTGGATAAATGTGAGGTTATCCACTTTGGTGGCAAAAACAGGAAAGTAGACTATTATCTGAATGGTGGCCGATTAGGAAAAGGGGAGATGCAACCAGACCTGGGTGTCATGGTACACCAGTCATTGAAAGTAGGCATGCAGGTGCAGCAGGCAGTGAAGAAAGCGAATGGTATGTTAGCATTCATAGCAAAAGGATTTGAGTATAGGAGCAAGGAGGTTCTACTGCAGTTGTACAGGGTCTTGGTGAGACCACACCTGGAGTTTTGCGTACAGTTTCGGTCTCCTAATCTGAGGAAAGATATTCTTGCCGTAGAGGGAGTACAGAGGAGGTTCACCAGACTGATTCCTGGGATGTCAGGACTTTCATATGAAGAAAGACTGGATAGACTCGGCTTGTACTCGCTAGAATTTAGAAGATTGAGGGGGGATCTTATAGAAACTTACAAAATTCTTAAGGGGTTGGACAGGCTAGATCCAGGAAGATTGTTCCCGATGTTCGGGAAGTCCAGAACAAGGGGTCACAGTTTAAGGATAAGGGGGAAATCTTTTAGGACCGAGATGAGAAAAACATTTTTCACACAGAGAGTGGTGAATCTCTGGAATTCTCTGCCACAGAAGGTAGTTGAGGCCAGTTCATTGGCTATATTTAAGAGGGAGTTAGATGTGGCTCTTGTGGCTAAAGGGATCAGGGGGTATGGAGAGAAGGCAGGTACAGGATACTGAGTTGGATGATCAGCCATGATCATATTGAATGGCGGTGCAGGCTCGAAGGGCCGAATGGCCTACTCCTGCACTTATTTTCTATGTTTCTATGTTTCCTGTGACCAACTGAGTTTTTTCCGGGTGCTCCGGTTTCGTACTACATCCCAAAGGTGAGTGTTTTCTGGCTTAATTGGCCCAAAGGAGTGGATGTGATTGTGGGATAACATTAAGGTTGCCAACATTCTCACTCCCAAATAACGGGCAACAAAATTAGGGACAAATTCCCACGGCATAAAGTTCAGATGGCCTTCGCCAAGTCACCGCTGACGGGCTTAACCCACGTCTTTTTTGCTTTCCATCGCTTGTTATAGCTGTAGTCTTTTTTTTTTGCAGGATTATCCATATTTGCACATGAGAAACCGACCAAACAACACCAGATGTTACAGAAACCTTTTGTTTAGGCAGGATTTGGCAAAATATAGCGTACAACTGATGCGCATAAGGGGACCTGTGATTGGATGACAGGTGAATCACACGTGCGTGGCATCTACAGCACATGCAACACGCACGCATGCTGTTGTATCAAATGTAGGATCCACATAAGCGTCACCTCTTGTGATTACAGCGTACAGATGCTCCTTGACTTACGATGCCTTGACTTATGATATTTCGACTTTACGATGGTGCGAAAGCGATACACATATGAAACCGTACTTCAGCAGAAACCGTACTTTGAAATTTGATCATTTAGATGAACCAGGTGTGCAACTGATGCACGGAAAGTGACAGGACGTCAACCAAGTCACCAAGTCCGGGGCAATTCGTTGACCGACTCGGCCGTGGCTGGGTGAATGATGAGATGGCCCGGGTGCTGGACTGCACACAAAGCCCAGTCGGCAGGCCAGCCAAGGATTTTTGGACCGGGCGCCAGACTTTGCGTGCGACGTTGCATGCAAAGCCCGGTGTCCAGGCCAAAACTGCTCAGCTGCCCCGCCGGCTGGACTTTGTGTTCTGCTGTGTGCAAAGTCCAGCATCCCATCCAATTCATGAACCGATGATGGGCCACGTGAAGGAGGGGTGGTGCTGTCGGCGGCAAGTGAAGGTCCGAAGGTTGAACAGCTGGCCGGGCTGCCGACTAACGGGGCCATGGGCGAGGCACTGCTGCTGTACTCCATGGCCTGCACTACGTTAGGACGGGTGAGGTGGGGCCGGACGTAGAGCTCCAACCCGACAGTCCCCTCGACCTGAGTAGTAGCAGTCAAATACGGGACAAGGGCGGTCCCGTATGGGACAAATCAATTTAGTCCAATATACAGGATGTCCCGGGTAATATGGAACAGTATGCAACCCTACTTACTAATCAAGACCCGGGCAATCTCCACTGTAAAAAAAGACTTGGCCTCCACAGCCATATGTGGCAATTGCTAAATCTTTGATGTCTTACTTTCACACCTTAATGTTCCTTATCTATGTGTCTCCCTCTACCCTGACTCAGTCTGAAGAAGGGTCTCGACCCGAAACATCGCCCATTCCTTTTCTCCAGAGATGCTGCCTGTCCCGCTGAGTTACTCCAGCATTTTGTGCCTATCTTCTGCGCAACAAGAGTTACAGTCCCTATGATACCCACATCCTGACTACATTACCCACAGTGCAGCCGGCATGCAGTGCGGCTTTGGTTGCCGAAGCCGTGGTCAGGACAGCAGCCCAGGGTAGACCATGGGCGTCAGTCAGCTGGAGCCTGGCGCCGTCGCCGAGCGGCCATTGCACGGCTCCCCGGTCACCTCCAACCTCTATGTCCCGCTTGGCACCGTTGGCGGTCCCCGCGGCTGCGAGAATGGTGCCCTGATGGGCAACTTTGGCATGTTCTAATATGGGACATGGGCGGTCCCGTATGGGACAAACAAATTTAACCCAATATATGGGATGTCCTGGCTAATATGGGACAGTCGGCAACCCTCGATAACATAGAACTAGTGTGAATGGGTGATCGATTGTCAATGTGGACTCACTGGGCGGAAGGGTTTGTTTCACAGCCGAACGCAAGACCTGGCATACCGTAGCCAATAATGGGTAGCTGCCGAGGAGGCCCATGCTCGAAGGCCCCAGCAGACAGTGGCCTGGAAGGAAGAACCTGCCGAACCGCCACTCCTCGTCCCCTGAAGACCAAAGACCGGGAGGATGGAGCCGGCAGTGACAGTGGTTGTGACGGGATTGGAACGAGGCCGTTAGGAAAGGAGAGGCAGCTGGGATCTCGTCTACTGCACCCTCAAGGTCGGCTGCAGAAGGCACACCCGGGGAACAAAGGTGGACGGGTGAGGAGAGGACGTCGATTGCTGGTTGACCATGGAAGGCGACGGCTGATGGCCCACAGCAGTCTGGGGCTTATAACCATATAACCATATAACAATTACAGCACGGAAACAGGCCATCTCGACCCTTCTAGTCCGTGCCGAACACGTATTCTCCCCTAGTCCCATATACCTGCGCTCAGACCATAACCCTCCATTCCTTTCCCATCCATATAACTATCCAATTTATTTTTAAATGATAAAAACGAACCTGCCTCCACCACCTTCACTGGGAGCTCATTCCACATAGCCACCACTCTCTGAGTAAAGAAGTTCCCCTTGCTTGCTGTGGCTTGCTTGAATCGGGCACCCCTCATAACAAATAGAGCGGGGTTCCATTGTTAATGGAAAAATGCGCCAAAACATGTCATGAAAGAAAACTGGCAGGGAACATAAAAACTGACTGCAAAAGTTTTTATAGATATGTGAAGAGAAAAAGATTAGTTAAAACAAATGTTGGTCCTTTGCAGTCAGAAATGGGTGAATTGATCATGGGGAACAAGGACATGGCAGACCAATTGAATAACTACTTTGGTTCTGTCTTCACTAAGGAAGAAATAAGTAATCTGCCGGAAATAGCAGGGGACCGAGGGTCAAATGAGATGGAGGAACTGCGTGAAATCCAGGTTAGCCAGGAAGTGGTGTTAGGTAAATTGAATGGATTAAAGGCCGATAAATCCCCAGGGCCAGATAGGCTGCACCCCAGAGTACTTAAGGAAGTAGCCCCAGAAATAGTGGATGCATTAGTGATAGTTTTTCAAAAGTCTTTAGATTCTGGAGTAGTTCCTGAGGATTGAGGGGAGCTAATGTAACCCCACTTTTTAAAAAGGGAGGGAGAGAGAAAATGGGGAATTACAGACCAGTTAGTCTAACATTGGTAGTGGGGAAACTGCTAGTCAGTTATTAAAGATGGGATAGCAGCACATTTGGAAAGTGGTGAAATCATTGGACAAAGTCAGCATGGATTTATGAAAGGTAAATCATGTCTGACGAATCTTATAGAATTTTTCGAGCATGTAACTAGTAGAGTGGATAAGGGAGAACCAGTGGATGTGTTATATCTGGACTTTCAGAAGGCTTTTGACAAGGTCCCACATAAGAGATTAGTATACAAATTTAAAGCACACGGTATTGGGGGTTCAGTATTGATGTGGATAGAGAACTGGCTAGCAGAGAGGAAGCAAAGAAGAGGAGTAAACGGGTCCTTTTCAGAATGGCAGGCAGTGACTAGTGGGGTACCGCAAGGCTCAGTGCTGGGACCTCAGCTATTTACAATACATATTAATGATTTGGACGAGGGAATTGAATGCAACATCTCTTAGTTTGCGGTAGACACGAACCTGGGGGGGGGCAGTGTTAGCTGCGAGGAGGATGCTAGGGGGCTGCAAGGTGACTTGGATAGGATGGGTTAGTGGGAAAATGTATGGCAGTTGCAGTATAATGTGGATAAATGTGAGGTCATCCACTTTGGTGGCAAAAACAGGAAAGTAGACATATCTGAATGGTGGCCGATTAGGAAAAGGGGAGATGCAACGAGACCTGGGTGTCATGGTACACCAGTCATTGAAAGTAGGCATGCAGGTGCAGCAGGCAGTGAAGAAAGTGAATGGAATGTCAGCATTCATAGCACAAGGATTTGAGTTTAGGAGCAGGGAGGTTCTACTGCAGTTGTACAGGGTCTTGGTGAGACCACACCTGGAGTATTGCGTACAGTTCTGGTCTCCTAATCTGAGGAAAGACATTCTTGCCATAGAGGGAGTACAGAGAAGGTACACCAGACTGATTCCTGGGATGTCAGGACTTTCATATGAAGAAAGACTGGATAGACTCGGCTTGTGAGGCCAGTTCATTGGCTATATTTAAGAGGGATTCAGGTGTGGCCCTTGTGGCTAAAGGGATCAGGGGGTATGGAGAGAAGGCAGGTACAGGATACTGAGTTGGATGATCAGCCATGATCATATTGAATGGCGGTGCTGGCTCGAAGGGCCAAATGGCCTACTCCTGTGCCTATTTTCAATGTTTCTATGCCTCTTAAATGCAGGCTCAGTAGACTTTTTCTGTCCAATTGCTAATTGGGGATGGTTTCCGGTGGGCGGCGCGACTCACGTCGCAGCGGCCTCTGCAGTCCGTCTGTCTTTTTGTTATTTTTTGTCCCGTTTTAATGTAGTTTTTATTTTTTTTTGATGGGGTATGTGTGTGTGGGGGGGGGGGACTTTTAAAATCTTTCCCCTGCACGGAGAACCCGACCTTTTCCCTGTCGGGTCTCCGTTGTCGTTGGGGCTGCAACGTGGAGCGGCCTCCGTCAGGAACGACCTAGGGCTCCAGTCGCTGAGCTGTGGACCTACTCACCATCGTAGAGCTGGCCGAGTTCGGAGCGGGTGGAGCTGTGGTGGCGCGCTGCTGCGACCCGACCCCCGGGGATTCGGAGGCTTACCGCAGGTCCGGTGGACAGTGACACCGGGAGCCCGCGGGTCCCTGCTGGGAGACCGCTTTTCGGGGCTTCCGCAACGGCGACTTCACCCGCCCGAGTCGCGGGGTCGAGGAGTACCTGGAGCGGGGCCTTACATCACTGCCCGGCGCAGCTTCAACGGCTGCGGGACTTTGCTAGCGCCCGCCGGGGGCTCCAACAACAAGACCCGGAGCAGGGCCTTGCATCACCCGGCGCGGCGTTAATGGCCGCGGGACAATTGCCATCGCCCGCAGGGCACTTTGACTCTGACATCGGGAGGGGAATGGGGAGTGCAGGGGAGAGATAATTTTTTTTGCCTTCCATCACAGCGAGGAGGAGATGCGCTGTGATGGATGTTTGTGTAAATTGTGTTGTGCCTTGGGTCTTTTTTTCTTGTGTGTATGACTGCAGAAACAACATTTCATTTGAGCCTCTATGAGGTTCAAGTGACAAATAAATTGTATTGTGTATTGTGATATCAGTTACTCCAACTTTTTGAGTCTATCTTCGGTTAAACCCAGCATCTGCAGTTCCTTCCTACATTGTATTTCGTGTCTGGATTGTTTGCAAGAATGTCACTGTGCGTTTGCACTTCGCACATGTGACAATAAAACACCATTGAACTATACTATGTCTTCCAATATAAACACCTTCGTTGTTGCTGCGGTCTGCTTTGTTGAGGTTCGCTGAACATTCAGAAGAAACGTTTGCAGTTGCCAGGGGTGGAGGCGTGGTTTCCCCAAATGCATCGTGCAGAACAGCCAGCAGCGATTGCGATCCGTGGTCTCCGTGAACCAAGTCTGTCTTCTTGGCAGCTCGTTGTCAGCATGTGTTTGCACTCTAGGCGCTGACGTCAAACTAGCGCTGGCGCTGTGTAGTTTATTACCCGGGGAAGGAGGGCAGGAGTCAGTGTCGGCGCTGCATACTGTCTTTACACGACTGAGCTCCTTTCACCGTCCTCAGCTCCTTCACTCACCAACCCGGGACCCGCACGGTCATACAATCCCCTTGGGTTCGCTTTCTCTCCCTGAGCTTTCATATTAAAGGTTATTCGACGAGGTGATGCTTCTCCTGTCAGTGTGGCTCGTAGCTGGGACATTATTGCAGAGTTTGACTACTACAGCAATACGTGTAAGTTAATCGCATCTTTCAGGATCTTTGCGTTCTAGGGTATTTCATGAAGTGTTATATTTGGGTTTTCTGACACACTCGGTGCCTCTTTTGCAGAACTTTGGAACAGTTAACACGGCGGCTTAAATGTACAGACAGCGTTAAACGTGTTGAAGTGTTTCACGTACCAGTTTAGAAGTTGCATCGATTTTTGAGGAAACCGTAACAAGCTTTGAAGTGCTAATGTCGGTTAAAGTGGTTTATGTTGCAAACGTGTTTTAGCAACGGCCCACGCAATAGACTGTTGCATTTTGATACATGTATTTTGATTTTACTTTGGTTGTGGTTTGAGTTTTAAACGCAGAGGTAAAGATGTGATTAGTGGCGTTCCTCGCGGGTCCATGGCTTTTCATTGTATTTAGAAATGACGGATGAATTGCGGAAAATTAGTCGAGGAAAGTTAGACGGCGCAGGAAGCATTGTTGCTGGGGGTGGGGGTGCTAGCGGTTGCCGAAAGTTGCACAAGTACTGTGGTGGAGTTTCTATGTCTACACACCGCCCACTTACAGCTCATTGGTTGGTGTGGTGTTGTCAGTAAATACTCTCCGCTGTTAAAATCAGTGGGAAGAAGTGGTGTAGATAAGTTCAATGAAAGGGAATTCGGGGTCATTCACATTGGAACTTAGAAAGGCAAATCAGTGGGGTGTTATTTGGTTAAGCTATATATGTCAAATTTTGGATCTGTGAGTGCAGTTGAACTCTACTGTAAGTTTCGGGTATTACATGGAACTAATGGACAACAGCAAGAGGATTGGGACAGGAAAGTGGGTGATATGTTACAACGAAATAAAGATCTCTTTTGACCATATTTAGAAAATGTGTTCAGTTCTGGACACTGCACCAATGCAAAAGATATATTGTGTACAGATGAGCTGCAGACATGTCAAAGGATGCAGAACATAAAATGATAAAAATTAGGCATGGAAGACAAACTTATATTCTGATTTTAGTTTTTTTAAAGATGATTTGATTTAACCAGTTGATAGGTTAGGGAGATGGATACTAGCAACTGCGAAAGTCAAGAACAAGAGGACATAGAAAGTACACGCAGAGTGAAATCTGGAAACAGTTTGATAATATAGTTCACATTACAGAAAGTTGCTGAGCTAGAATTGCAATTAAGAAGTGGAACTATAATCTGGTGTGCTTCAAATGAAGGTGGAACACTGAGATTTTCCTTTTCCGAGTATGGTTCCACTCACATGTATTTAGTCAATAGACTTTACGCCCGGAAGTATTAGGGGCACCAGCTGCTAAGTACTAGGGTAAGGATCCAATCCATTTACTTGCAGCCACAATGTTGGTTCCGTGCATTGAGGAAAAATGGCTGAGGTCTTAATGTTAACAATCTAAAGTCTAGATTGTGAGGTAGTCAGTGTATAGTTTTGTAGCAAACAAATCAGACCAGCTGGTAGTGCCTTTGTCAGAGGGATAGTACTTTCCTTCCAATTAACCTCTTGAATCACAAACCTGCATATTGTTATTTGTGACTTGTGGTATATCGTGTGCCTTGTCTCTGTGTGTGGTTTGCATACACATAAGAAGTATGCAGAACAGTTATGTGGCAGTGAGAAATTAGTAAATGCATTTGTTAATCTTAGAAGGAAGCTTACTGTTGAAATGCTGCCAGCTGTCCCTTGTCCACACATCTTGTATGGTTAGTGTTTGTTATTGAACTGAACTGCAAATATTTGAAAGAAAGATGTTAAATCTTTGCAGGAGGAGGAAAATGCTGCAGTAAAATTATTTTGCTGGTGGCCATCTGGATCTTCTCGTGATGCTTGTGTTGCCGTTTGTTGTTTTCTTTTCTACATGAAATTGTCTGAAAAGCATTGCATTTGTGAGCTCCAAATCTTTAATGAGACATCACTATTAGCCCGCAATTAAAGTAGTGCTTGCTGTGTCTACCTTGTTGAAGTGCATGAGTTCCAGGCTCCCTGTGGTGTGTCTGCAAGGTTGGAGCAGGGTTGCCACCTTTACCCTTCTCCTCCCCATCCAATCATCCTTGATAGTGCGCTGGTACACAAAAATGCTGGAGAAACTCAGCGGGTGCAGCAGCATCTATGGAGCGAAGGAAATAGGCGATGTTTCGGGCCGATACCCTTCTTCAGACTTGATAGTGCGCTGTTGGGTTTCATGTAGGCCCATCAATCTGTCAGCGTGTCCAATAACCTTCAGTGAAGCAGTTGTTGGCAGGTGGGATTTTACAATGCCACTGTCCTTGACCATGTGTTCATTCATGACCATCTTGACCATGTGTGAGGCCATTCAACATTTTTAAGCATTGCTGCCATTTTATTTATTTTCAAGATGTGGGCATTGTAGATAATGACACATTAATTGGCCACCTCTCTCTGCTCCTTGGAGAGTGATGGTGAGCTACTATAGCATTTCCTGTTGATGATATTCGCAGGATAAGATTCGGCTGGAGAGAATAGTGCGCCGAGCTTCTAAGATCATCGGTTGCAGCAGACTTCCCTCAGTGACATCACTTTACTCAACAAGACTCACCAGAAAGGCCAAAAAAATCATAGCAGACCACTTTCACCCGGCACATTACCTCTTTAATCTCCTCCCATCAGGAAGGAGATATAGAAGCATTAAAAGTAAAACATCTCGCTTCAGAGACAGCACTTACCTCCAAGCCATCAGATATTTGAATTTGCACTAATCACTTTGCACTTTCTTTTGCACTTACGCTTAACATGACGCTGCTGGGTACTGTCCTTCCTGTATATATTGTCCTTCGTACGGTAATGTCTGTATTATTTATTGTGGTGTATGTGGTGGTTGTATTGTACTGTATTGTATCTGTCTGAGAGCGAACCAAGACACATTCCTATCAACTTGTTGACATGGCAATAAACTTCTTGAATCTTGAATATTCCCATTGTTGTTAGCCGGAGAGTTCCAGCATTTACACATTGTGCCATATAGTACCTAGTCAGGGTGCTGCATTACCTGATGATCTTTCCTTTTTTGGTGGTAGATATTGCAGATTTAGGAGGTGCCATTGGAGTAGATTTGGTGAGCAAATTTTATTGGCACATCCTCTTTGCATTAATATTGAACGTGACTTCTTCCCACTGCCACTTTGAATGCATCTGGTGAAAGGCTGGGTCCCTGAGCAGCGTCTGTCTGTCTGTCTGTCTGTGTCTGTCTGTCTGTCTGTCTGTCTGTCTGTCTGTCTGTCTCTCTCTCTGTCTCTCTGTCTGTCTCTCTGTCTGTCTGTCGTCTCTCTCTCTCTCTCGCATGTGTCAAGGTACAATGAGCCACATAAAAACTATTTGCCCGGTGTTTGTCCCATTCTGCCCTAATGCTGAGTCTCAACCTGATATGTGGAATCACAAATTTTGCATTCACAAATGCTGCATGACCTACTGAGTTTTTCCAGAAGTTTTCTTGTTCCAGATTCCATCATCTGCACTCTCTTCTTATTCCGGTTCCATTCTGCCAAGCTTTGTTCAAATCTGTGGAATAATTTCCACTCATTCTTAAATGAAAAGCAGGTATGACTTCAGTCAGACTAGCCAGCTTCAGTCAATGCAGTCACCTGTGGAATGGCATCTTGACTGTTTTGTGATAATCCGTTGCATTAAATGAACCTTGCGTATGTTTTGTAATGCATGAAGCACATGCATTAATTGCACGCCTTAATTTCAGCGCGCATTTTCCAGAATTATCCAATTTCCTCTCCACATGCACATTGGTTGACTTCACAGCAAAGGTTAATGTGAATGTTTAATGACATTAAAGCCGGTCTCTTTTAAAAATCAGATGCCTGATATTAATTTTGATGTTTTATTTCTGCAGGCTGAATCCAAAGTAACTGACAACAGAGGTGAGTGTGTTGCCATTTCACTACACCTTTTCTTGGATGATAAAGAATGCATGGATTAATAGAGGATCATTTCACTGCAATAATTGCAGAAGATACTAATTTAACAGGAGGGACAGGTGGGAAGGCACAGTGGTGCAGGAGCAGAGTTGCTGCCTTACAGCGCCAGTGACCTGGGTTCGATCCTGACTACGGGTGCTGTCAATATGGAGTTTATACATTCTCTCTGTGATCGTGCGCGATTTCTCCGGGTGCTCCGGTTTCCTCCCACATTTCAAAGACGTGATGGTTTGTAGGTTAATTGGATTCTGTACATTGTCCCTAGTGTGTAAGATAGAACTAGTCCCACTGATCACCAGTCAGCATGGATTCAGTGGGCCTAACCTAAACTAAACTGAGTAGTGACGGATAGGATGAAATGAATGATGGACAAGAAGGAGGGAGTGATGGATAGATGTTGTCAGTTAGTAAAGAGTAAATAAAAACAGAAAATACTGGAAATATTGAACAGGTCTGGCGGCAACTGAGGAGGAGAAACAGAACCAACAAGTCAGGTTGAAAACCCTTCCTTAAAACTGGGAAGAAGACGGAGAAGCTTGTAAGGCTGCAGGGAGGGTGGTGGACGGGATGTCTCTGATAGAATAAATCTGGATAAACTGTAAACCAGGTTATCTGATGAATGAGTCAATGGGAGCAGTTAGAGAGTGAAAGAATGTAGTAGTACAAAATGCAGAGCAGGAAGACGTGTGTGACATTAGGATGGGCATGTCCTCCACTTGCAGGGAGAAAGAAAAGCAGCAACTAGAGCTGCACAGTGGCGCAGCTGGTAGAGCTGTTGCTTCGGTGTCAGTAACCCGGGTTCAGTCTTCGCTTTGGGTGCAGTCTGTACATTCTCCCTGTGACCACATGCGTTTCCTCCAGGTGCTCCGGTTTCCTCCCACATGTACAGGTTAATTGGCTTCTAAATCGCCCCCAATGTGTAGGGAGAGGATGAGAAAGTAGAACTAATGTGAACTGTTCAGTGTACACACGTTGGGCCAAAAGTCCTGTTTTCATGCTATGTCTCTAAACTCACATAAAATCACCAACAGGGAAACAAAGTAAAGAGTGATGAATAGAGTGTTTGGAGAAGCAGAATGATTGGGCAGTTTGTTTAATGGATTGTTTTGTCTTGCAGAGTTTGTTAATTGTTGTTGTTTGGTTTTGTTTGCAGAGTTTTTGGAAAGATTTGCTTCTCTGGGTCAGGAGTACGGACTGGTGACTCCGCTCAGAACGGATGCCCGGGGCCGCTTCGTGTCTCACTTGGTGTCGGGCACTGCGGCTCGGAGGAAACGGCAGAGTGGCCCTGAGTCTTGGTCCGTGGATCCAGGGGAGGCACACGCCAAGCTTCACCCTCTCTTCTTCAATGTCACAGTCTTTGGTCAGAACTGGCAGCTGAGACTGAAGCCCAGCAACCGGCTGCTGGCCCCAGGAGCTGTGGTGGAATGGCAGGAGGATGAGCAGAACCATACAGAGCCTCTGAACAGGGACTGCATCTACACTGGGGGCATCAGTCATATTGCAGGAGCCACAGTGGCCATTAGCAACTGTGATGGACTGGTAAGGACTCGGTAACTTCACTATCAACGATACCCCTGGGCGGTGGGTGGGAGTGGGGGAATATGAGATGCTGAATGATGTCCCAAGTGATGTATACTCTGGTGTCTTGTGTCATTGACTACTGAGGGAGTGACTGATTGTCAGTTGTTGGGGGTCATCTTGAAGAGGTTTATTGGGGTCTTGGGTCTCGGGTGCAGTATAGGAGCATTGGATATAAAAATGGAGTTCGGTGAGTGTTGAGTCAAGGTGACTAGGAGTCGATTTTTAGAAAGGCACTGTGGGGAAGATTATTGGATGGTATCCTGATGTGACAGGGCTGTTGCCATAGTTTTGGAGTAGGAGTCTGGGGCAGAGGATGCTGCAGGAAATTGTTGTAGTGGAGTGCTGTAGTTTGGGGAAGATTCGAGAAAAGAAGCACTGAGAAGAATAACAAATTGTTGAGAATTAGTGGGATCTCAGTAAGATCTAATCACAGCAGGTGAGGTAGCATGGGAGGAGAAATGGGAGAGGGTCAGATCAAATGAACTGAGGTTAATTGTGATGAGGGGTCAGATTCTCAAGTAGCACGGCACTGTGGAGAGGAGCCAAGCAAGGAATAACAGAGACACTTCTTGAGGTATGAGTGTATCCACCTTATGCAATAGTAATTCAATCATGGGAGAAAGGTAAAAATTAGTCGCTTAAAGGATGAAATGGCAAGGATGCATCATTTAATTTTGGATTAGAGATATACAAAATCATGAGAGGCATAGATAAGGTTAATGGTTACAGTCTTTTTTTCCCAGAACTGGAGGGCATGGGTGAGAGAGGGAAGAATTTAAATGACCTGAGGGGCAATTTCTTCACACTGAGGAAATTGTAGAGGTGGGTTAAAATAGCAATGTCTAAAAGACCCTTGACAAGACAGGAATAGGATATGTTTAAAGCGATAGGGGACAGGCACAGGCAAATTGCAGTAGCTCGGGTATTAAACTGTGTTGTCACGGATGAGTTGCACTGAGTGACCTGTTTCCATGCTGCATGAATGTCAGTGACTGGAGATGTTATAGTCTAACAATGAGAGTTGAAGGTGAAGAAATAGTTTTTTAAATGATTTATAAGATAATGGGAACAATCTGCAGTGAGTTAACAGTTTGTATTTAAGAACGTACTTGTGGAGGAATGGCTAATACAAATGTGACTAACTTTGCAAAAGTTACTTTGCATAGCACTGGAGGTTGTGGGTGCAAAGAAACGGTATTGAGTTGTTATGACTGGCCTATTCAGCAGAAAGGGTTGGCACAGCAGTAGAGCAGTATAGTGCCATAGAACCCAGGTTCAATCACGACTGCGGGTGCTGTCTGTGCGGAGTTTGTACATTCTCCCTTAGACCACGTGGGTTTTCTCCAGCTGCTTCTGCTTCCTCCCCACACTCCAAAGGACTTACTGGTTGTAGGATAATTGGCTTTGGTAAAATTATAAATTGTCCCCAGTGTATAGGATGGTGTTCGTGAACAGGATGATCGCTAGTCGGTGTGATCTCGGTGGCCGAAGGGCCTGTTTCTGCGCTGTATCTTTAAAACAGGGTTTCCCAACCTTTTTCGGCCCGTTTACCCAGGCAACTTTAACCGCACATAACAATATTATTTCACTTATTTATGAAGAACTAATGATGAACAAACACCAGTATACCAGAACCAAACACAGTCAGTCAATGAAAAAAAAAAGTACAAATCCAGAATCAACAAATTCACCCCCTGGATCGGCGTAATTTACACTCTGGGAATGCTTGCTCTAAAGTCAAAAGGAACATAAAGGACATGTTCTGGGTGCCTTGGCCTCTGAAAATTCAATACCTGATTTTTCAGGGGGAATTTTGCATCCAATCAATGTTCTTTTATTCTGGCATAAAATTACCCCAAATTAAATTTAAATTAGCATCCAGTGTATTTTTCAACCCCGGTGAATTGGCAACCTGTATTCTTTGATCTCTGACTTTGCCACGCTAAGGAGTCGTGGAATCATATAGTAGAGAAAGCCATTTAGAATGGAGACGAGGAAACACTTTTTCTCACAGAGAGTGGTGAGTCTGTGAATTCTCTGCCTCAGAGGGCGGTGGAGGCAGGTTCTCTGGATGCTTTCAAGAGAGAGCTAGATTAGGACTTAAAACAGCGTAGTCAGGGGATATGGGGAGGAGAGGTAGGAATGGGGTACTGATTGGGATGATCAGCCATGATCACATTGAATGGCAGCGCTGGCTTCGAAGGGCCAAATCGCCCTACTCCGCACCTATTTTCTAAAATATGAGGTGCTGTTCCTCCAATTTGCGGTGGGCTCAGTGGCCATGGAGGAGGCCCAGGACCAGAAAGGTCGGATTCGGAATGGGAGGGGGAGTTTGAAGTGATGAGCCACTTGGGAGATCAGGTTGGTTATTGCGGACTGATTGGAGGTGTGTAAAGCGATCGCCAAGCCTGCGCTTGGTCTCACCGAGGTTTGATCATACGCTGAATAATCCAGTAATCCAACCAGATTTTTTGTTTGGAAGTGGAAAGAGATAATAGAAATTGCATTCATTGCAACGTGTAAAAAGAGATGAGATACTGTATTGTAATTTTGCTGCATGTCATTGTGGTATATATCATGTCTTGATTGGTGAATATGTTTAGTTTGCGACTTTATTTGAAGCAGAAATAATATGTGAATGCTTCATTGAGCATAATGGTAACTACGCACTTCGTTCGAGCACATAATCGCAACGCGTCATGCAAGCCGTCTTAAATGACCACCTAAATGTCATTTGGCAACCTAAAAAGCTGCTGAGGTTGCCCGGCTGGCAACAGGGAAAAAAAGTTAAGTGAGAGCCCTGAGAATGGCCTCTTTACTAGTTGGACTATCTACATACTATGTTGGACTATCCCTCTTGGATGCACAAAACAAATTCTGCCAGATGTAAGCATTAATGGAGCACCCCGGTCTCTCCCTCTTTTCCTCTCGCCTTTCAAGCAAGAGGTACCGAAGTCTGAAAACTCATACCTGCAGATTCAGGAACAGTTTTTTCCAGCTGTTATCAGACAACTGAACTGTCCTCTCATCTGCTTCGAGTGCGATTCTGATCTCCCAATCTACCTCGTGGAGACCTTTGTAACTATCTTTAATCGGACTTTATCTTGCACTATATGTTGTACCCTTTATCTTTTATCTGTGGATAAAATATTTTCACTGTACCTCAGTACACAGGACAATTATAACTAAAACAAAATAAGATACATATAAACTTAACAGATAGCACAGAAGCCTAGAAATTGCTTTACTGCATTTAGCACTTTTACAAAAGCATTTTTGCCACTGTCATGCTGTTTTTAAACTCCCACAATATCTGATTATGAGGTTTCCAGAGCAGTATCATAGTTTTCTTCCACTTTCCAAGTGGCGCCAACATGGCAGCCACTTATTAAGTGATATAAAGGATAAGTTCTCCTCCAGTTGCAGAGGAATGGTGTGGCCCTGATGAATCGATGCTGCAATGATTTAAAGGTAGTGTGAAGAGTATTCCCAGAGTCAGAAAGACTTGCACAGATCGACAAAGTAGACATAGCATTTTAGTTATGCAACAGAGCCAGGGACGAGGTATGAAAGCCGAAGAGGATGGGTATTGGTTGGCCTCTTGTTCAAAACAGACAGTAGGACAAGCCTACCGCACATACAGTAATTTTCACCCATCAGCCATCACATATAGCACATAATGCTCCGACATTTTCACCACCTCCAATGGGATCCCAATAGTCACATCTTCCCCACCCCTTTCTGCACAGACGGTTCCCCTCCGCAACTGCCTAGTTCACTCCATCCCTTCTCACCCAAAACCATCCCCTCCCAAGGTACTTCCCTTCAACCGCAGGAGAATGCAACATTTGTCCCTTATACCACATCCCTCGACTCTTTCCAGGAACATCGACAGCCCTTTCAGGGTGGGATGATGTTCACTTGCACCTCCTCCTAACTGTATCCATTATTCTCGGTGTGGACCTAAGCGCCAGACTGGGCGATTGTTTCGCTAAACACCTTCGCTCAGTCCACGTTGGCCAGCACGATCTCTACCGGTTGCCAAAACCTTTTAACTCCCTCCCATTCCCATACCGACCTTTCTGGCCTGGATCTCCTCCACTGTCAGAGTGAGGCCACACGCAAATTGTGAGGAACAGCACCTCATATTTTGTTTGGGCAGCTGACAACCCAACGGTACGTCCTGTTAATTTCACTGTTGGTATTGCTTCATTAACACCTTCCTCCACAGCCAACAATGGACCATTGTGGGCTCTTTGGCCATCAGTGCTGGCTTTGATTGTTCTGTATCTTTTCATACCTCTAGTTTCCCCCTCTCCTGGCTCTTGGTATGAAGAAGGGTCTCGACCTGAATCATCACCTATTCCTTTCTCCATAATGCTGCCTGACCTGCTGAGTTATCCTGAATTTTCTGTCTATCTTCCCTGGAAACTATAGTCAGTATGCCTTGCATCATGTTAGGGAAGTATTGGGGAATATTTTGAAGGACAGTATTGATCACTTGCAAAGGCAGTGATTGATGCGGAGTTTTGTGCAGAGGCGGATGTCTCACAAAGATTTTCTTAATGTAAGGCCAAGAAAGGAGCAGGTGCTGCACTGATAGTTTAAGTAGGTTGTATCAAGCGAGGAGCTGCGTACCTGACGCCCAGCAGTAAATAAAAGGAAGGCGAGATCTAGTGGAGATATTTTGATTGATTGAAGTGCTGCTGTTGACGTCAAAGTGTGAGCTTTAGTAACACCAGGTGTTGGTGACGAGGATGAGCAGCAAACAAGGTTAAGGCATGGAAAGATTTTTCCCATTCCTGTTCTAGCATTCCACTATTTGTAAAAACGGCAGTACTAGTGGTCAGTGAGTTGTATGCTCCCACTGTGAGATGTGGGAGTCCAGGGAGCATTTAAGTGTTCCTGATGATTCTGCCAGAAGGATTTTATCCACGACATCCCCTCTCAGATTGCATGGGTCGTATGGAGCGGCAGTTGGACTCACTAGGTATTATAGATAGTTGTTTCACGGAGGTAGGTGGTCACAACAAAGGTTCACAATTAGATGGGTGACCATCAGGAGGAGCTGACAGGTAGTGCAGATTTCTCCCATGGCTGATACCCTCTCAATCAAATATACCAGTTAGGACAATGTTGGGGGGATGGCCTCTCAGGAAAAGTGATAGTAGCAGCCAGTCAATGGCACCACGCTGGCTCTGTTCTACAGAAGGCTAGGCCAAATAGAGATAGGGGATAGTGATGATTATGATGATTTTTTTCATGTCTTGTTGTGTTTATGACTGTTGGCAGATCAATTTCCCTCCTGGGATAAATAAAGTTCTATCATATCGTATCGTTATTTTGGGGCAAGATAGGATTTTTTCTGTGGCCCCGAGTGAGACTTCTGAAGGTCTATCGCTTCTCAAATGTTTCAAAGGTCTTTTATTGTCAATATACCAATTAAGGTACAGTGATATGTGAATTACCACACAGCTATACGAAAAAAAAAGCAACAAGACACACAACTACATAAAGTTAACATAAACATCCACCACAGTGGATTCCCCACATTCCTCATTGTGATGGAAGGCAAAAAATCCTATCTTCTTCTTCTTATTCCCCCTTTATTGAAGAATGTCTGAGAGGCAGAGGAGATTCCAAGTGGTTTGGGTAAGCAGTAGAGGCCACGGTCCATATTACCAACAATAGGTAGGAAGAGAGCTGCCGTCCTGATTCGAGACGCATCCTTGATTATGCTGGTGGCTTTGCCAAGGCTGCATGAAGTGTAGATGGAGTCAATGGAAGGGAGGTTGTTTTGTGTAATGGACTGGGCTGCATCTACAATTCTCTCCGATTTATTGCAGTGTTGGATGGAGCTTGTTCTCAATTCTCCTACTCTAGGCAAAAGACTGCGAATTTACTTGATCTATTCCTCTCGGAATTTTGAAACACCTCTATAAATCATCACCCTCATTCTCCTTGCTCTCCAAAGAATAAAGTCCGAGCCAGCTCAACTCTCCTTATAGCTCAGGCCCTCTAGACCTAGCAACATCCTTATTAATCTTCTCTGCACCCTTTCCAACTTGACACCTTCTTTCCTATAACTTGGTTGCCAAAACAACGCAATACTCTAAATATAGCCTCAACCACATCTTATATAACTGAACATGACCTTCCAACTTCTATACTCAATAATCTGACTGATGAAGGCCAATGTGCTGAAATCCATCTTGAAAATCCCATCTCCTGTGATGCCACTTTCAAGGAATTATGTACCTGCACTCCTAGATCTCTCTGCTCTACAGGCTTTCCAGAGCCTACCATTCAAGGTGGGGTAGGCCTTGTTCTTGTTAGATGCTCAAAATGCAACACCTCACATTTCCCTGTATTAAACTCCATCAACTATTCATCACACATCTGACTAACCGATCAAAATTTTGCTGCATTTTTTGCAACCATCTTCTCTATAATAATTTTATGTCATCTGCAAACTTGCTAATCTTGCCTTGTACGTTCTCATCCAAATAATTATATAGATGACAAATAGCATGGGCCCAGCACTGAACCTTGAGGCACACCACTAGTCACAGGCCACAAGTCTGAAAATCCTTTCACCTATCACCTGCTTCCTTCCATGGAGCAAATTTTCTCCATTCAGCTATCTCTCCTAGGATCCCATGCGGATCAACCTTCCAGAGCAGCCTACCATG